>NC_041229.1:32429813-32431446 GCF_002837175.3 Physeter macrocephalus
GCACCAACATTCGAATTATTATAGGGGTCTTAGAAGAAGAGAAAAAGAAAGGGACTGAGAAAATATTTGAAGAGATTATAGTTGAAAACTTCCCCAAGATGGGAAAGGAAAGAGTTAATCAAGTCCAGAAAGCACAGAGAATCCCATTCAGGATAAATCCAAGGAGAAACACGCCAAGACACATATTAATCAAACTATCAAAAATTAAATACAAAGAAAACATATTAAAAGCAACAAGGGAAAAACAACAAATAACACACAAGAGAATCCCCATAACGTTAACAGCTGATCTTTCAGCAGAAACTCTGCAAGCCAGAAGGGAGTGGCAGGACATATTTAAAGTGATGAAGGAGAAAAACCTACAACCAAGATTACTCTACCCAGCAAGGATCTCATTCAGATATGATGGAGAAATTAAAACCTTTACAGACAAGGAAAAGCTGAGAGAGTTAACCACCACCAAACCAGCTTTACAAACAAATGCTAAAGGAACTTCTCTAGGCAAGAAACACAAAAGAAGGAAAAGGCCTACAATAACAAACCCAAAACAATTAAGAAAATGGAAATAAAGACTATTACAAGAGACAGAGAAGGACACTACATAATGATCAAAGAATCAATCCAAGAAGAAGATATAACAATTGTAAATATTTATGCACCCAACATAGGAGCACCTCAATACATAAGGCAACTCTTAACAGCCATAAAGGGGAAATCAACAGTAACACAATATAGTAGGGACTTTAACACCCCACTTTCACCAATGGACAGGTCATCCAAATGAAAATAAATAAGGAAACACAATTTTTAAATTTCATATTACAGAGATGGACTTCATTGATATTTACAGGACATTCCATCCAAAAAGAACAGAATACACATTTTTCTCAAGTGCTCATGGAACATTCGCCAGGATAGATCATATCTTGGGTCACAAATCAAGCCTTGGTAAATTTAAGAAAATTGAAATTGTATGAAGTATCTTTTCCAACCACAATGCTATGAGACTAGATATCAATTACAGGAAAAGATCTGTTAAAAAATACAAACACATGGAGGTGAAACAATACACTACTTAATAACGAAGTGATCACTGAAGAAATCAAAGAGGAAATCAAAAAAATACCTAGAAACAAATGACAATGGAGACACGACGACCCAAAACCTATGGAATGCAGCAAAAGCAGTTCTAAGACGGAAGTTTATAACAATACAATCCTACCTTAAGAAACAGGAAACATCTCGAATTAACAACGTAACATTGCACCTAAAGCAATTAGAGAAAGAAGAACAAAAAAACACTCCAAATTTAGCAGAAGGAAAGAAATTATAAAGATCAGGTCAGAAATAAATGAATAAGAAATGAAGGAAAGGATAGCAAAGATCAATAAAACTAAAAGCTGGTTCTTTGAGAAGATAAACAAAATTGATAAACCATTAGCCAGAACCATCAAGAAAAAAAAGGGTGAAGACTCAAATCAATAGAATTAGAAATGAAAAAGGAGAAGTAATAATTGACACTGCAGAAATACAAAAGATCATGAGAGATTACTACAAGCAACTCTATGCCAATAAAATCGACAACCTGGAAGAAATGGACAAATTCTTAGAAATGCACAAGCTGCCGAGACTG
>NC_041229.1:32433890-32493246 GCF_002837175.3 Physeter macrocephalus
AAAGGAGAAAATAACACAATAATGTAAAGCAAGTAAACCTCCAATAAAGATGTTAAAAAAAAAAAGAGAGAGAAGACAGCAGACCAATATTGATCATAAACGAAGACTTAACAATTCTACCAAGCTTTTAACAAATGAAATGTGATATATAAAAATTACATCATGACTAAGTAAGATTTATCCCAGGAATACAAGGTTGGCTTAACATTAAAAACTCAATTAATGTAATTCACCATATTAAGAAATTAATAAAGAAAAGATGTATGATCATCTCAACAGAAAGATCATTTGACAAAAAAACACATCTACTCCTAATAAACCTCTAAGAAAAGAGAGGTACTTAGGAATAGAGGGGTACTTCCTCAATCTGATAAGGGGAAATCTATGAAAAAATCTGCAGCTAACATCATACTTAATGATGAAAGACTGAATGCTTCCCCCCATAAAATCAGAAAACCACCAAGGACATCCACCGTCCATTGTTCCAATTAAAAACTCAATTGTATTTCTAAATACTAGACATGTACAATATAAAACAAAAATTAGGAATGATTATAAAATGGTCTCCAAAATTCTCTCCCCACAGTCTACATGATTTGTATAATTTCCTCCCCTTGAATGTGAATGAGGTGGTCATAATGATGGATTTCACGCCCATGATTATGTTACTTTTCTGGCAAAATGATATTTGCTGATGTATTATAATTAAGATCCCATGTCATTTTATTTTGTGTTAATCAAAATGGAGGTTATCTGGTGGGTCTGACTTAATCAGGCAGAAGCCCTTAAAAAGCATGAATAACTATCTCCTGTCGACCTTGAAGAAGATGGAAGCCACCATGAGTTTGAAAGCTGCAAGGAACTGAACTCTGTTGCTACCTGAATGAACCTGGAAGAGCAGGCTGAGACCCAGATAATAATGCAATCTTGGCTGATGCACTGATACAGCCATGTAAGCCCTGAGCAGTGGATCCAACTAACCCATGCCCAGATTCCTGACCCATGGAAACTGTGAGATAATGACTGGGTGATGTTTAAACCATTAAGTTTG
The DNA here is from genome assembly GCF_002837175.3 of Physeter macrocephalus. NCBI lineage: Eukaryota > Metazoa > Chordata > Mammalia > Artiodactyla > Physeteridae > Physeter > Physeter macrocephalus. The sequence continues at coordinate 32,434,942 of NC_041229.1, forward strand.
TGGTAATTTATTTCTCAGCATTAGAAAACTTATATAGATACTATTTACAATAACATAAAAAATATGAAATAATTGGAAATAAATCTGACCAAAAATCTGAAAGATCTCTACAGTAAAAGCTTCAAATCATTGCTGAGAGAAATTAGGCCTAAAGAAATGGAGATATATACCATCTTCATGGGAAGATGGACGATTTAATGTTGATGAGACAGCAATTCCTCTCTAAAACGATCTATTTCAATTCAATCACAATCAATATTGCAGCAGACTTGTTTGTAGAAATTAATTCTAAAATTTATATGAAAATGCAAAGGGCCTAGAATAAGCAAAATAATTTTGAAAAAGAAGAATAAAGTTAGTACTTGAAGTACTAACACTTCAAGTATCCAAGACCTATCACACAGTGACAGCAATCAAGACAGTGTGTTATTGACATAAAGACTCTCAGACAGAACAACAAAACAAAATTGAGAATCTGGAAAGAGACCCCCACATACATGAATAACTGATTTACTACAAGGGTGTAAAGGCAATTAAGTGGGGAAAGAATACTGTTTTAAGCAAATGATGCTGGAACAACTGAATATCCATATGCAAAAAAAAAAAGAAAAGAACTTTGATCTATACCTGACACCACATTAAAAAAGTCACTTAAAATGATTCACAGATGTAAATGTAAAACTAAAAACAGGAGAAAACACAGGAGTAAACTTTTGTGACCTTGAGTTTGGCAAAGAATTTTAATTACGACACTGACACCAAAAGCAAAATTCACAAAAGTATAAATTGACAAATTAGACTTTATCAATATTAAAAACATCTGCTCTTTAAAGGATACTCTTAAGAGAACTTAAAGATAAGGCACAGGTTAGGAGAAAATATTTTCAAATCACATATATAACAAGGGACTTGCATCAGAATCCATAAAGAACTCTCAAAATTCAATAATAAGAAAATAACTCAACTTTTAAAAAGCAAACAAAATATTTAAAAAGACATACCAAATGGCAAATAAGCACATTAAAAGATGATAAACATCATTAGTCATTAGTGAAATGCAATTAAAATCACAATGAGATACCACTACGTTATCTACTAGAATTGTTAAAATTAAAACTACTGACCATATCAATTGTTGTCCAGGATATGGAGGAATTAGAACTGTAATATACTGCTGGTGGGAATGTAAAATGGTACAACTACTTTGGAAATTGTCTGGTAGTTAAATGTACACCTACTAATTTATCCAGCCATTTCATTTCTGGGTATTTATTCATGAGAAAGAAAAACATATGTCCATACAAAGACATACACATATTTTCATAGTAGCTTTACTTGTGATATTAAAAAACTGGGAAAAATTCAAACGTTTATCAACAGATAAATGAACTATGGTATATCCATACAATAGATTACTACTCAGCAATAAAAAAAATAGAGCTAATGAGACATACTACAATATAGATCTTAATTATGCTGAGTGAAAGAAGCTAGATGAAAAAAGCATACATTACACTGTACAAAATTCTAAGAAATAAAAGTAAATGTAGAACACATTTAGCACTCAGATATTCATTTCTAATATCATTTTCCAATACATGGCTGATTCTAGGACTGGGACAGTAAATAGACAAGATGAGTCTAGGGCATCTTGTAATGCCAGAAATTAAGAAAATGCTCAAACACACACATGAACACACACACACAAAAAAACACACACACAAGTTCCCAATGCTCAGGCTGGAACAACTTGAGCAAAAAAATAAAACAGATTATAACTCAAAGTATAAAATAAATATCCATGAGTCCATACTGATATAAACAAAAGACTGAATAAATTAGTAAATGGGGGAGAAGAGGTAAATCTCCCATGCAGAAGAATTCCAAATTAATTATGTAGATACTCTACCCTAAAGGAGGGAACTAGTAACTCCTTACACGCCCACCCTCTCTTAAGTGTGGGCTGTTCATAGTGACTTCCTTCCAAAGAGCACAATACGGTAAGAGGGGAAAAAGAGTAACTGTGCAGAGGAGAAAACTGACAAATACTACTTCAGCCAGGTGATCAAGGTCAACGTCAACAGTGATAAGTCATGTTGACAGTGTACACCTTTGATATGCTGTGATGGATATGGCACTTTACCACTGTAATTTGCCTCCCCCAAATCCATAACCCCAGTCTAATCATGAGGTAAACATGAAATTCCAATAGAGGGGTATCCCACAATATGCCTCAGGACTGCCAAAGTCATCAAAAACAAGGAAAGTCTGAGAAACTGTCATAGCCAAGAGGAGCCTAAGGAGACATAACAACAATGTAATGTGCTATCCTGGATGAGATTGTGGAAAGGAAAAAGAACATTAGGTAAAAGCTAAGAGATCTGAATAAATTATGTATATTAGTTATTAATGTATCAATATTGGTTCATTAATTGTAACAAATATACCATATTAACATAAGACGGTAATAAGAAAAACTATGCAGAGGATATAGGGGAACTCTGTACTATCTGCTTAGTTTCTCTGTAAATCTAAAACTATTCTAAAAAGTAAAGTCTATTAATTAAAAAATTAAAGCAGACACAGTCCTAAAAATCTATGTGTATATAATTTAATACATTTAATAAATCAGATATAAAGTTAAAAAAAAAACTAATGTATAGTGACAAAAAGCAGATTAGTGGTTGCCCAGCAATCCATAAGGAATGACAGGGAAAGGAGAGGATAGAAAAAGGAAGGGATTAAAAAGTGACATGAGGAAACTTTTAGAGGAAAAGGGTATACTTATCTTTTTATGTGGTGATGGCTTCACAGGTATATACTTATTTCAAAAGTTAACAAAGTGTACATTTTAAATATAAGCAGCTTACTGTATGACAATTATAATTTAATAAGCCTTTTTCTAGTATAAACAAACAAAAAAAAACCTTCCAAATTTGAACTATCTTCTGAAAAAATAGTCTGTAGGGGCTTCCCTGGTGGCGCAGTTGTTGAGAGTCCACCTGCTGATGCAGGGGACACGGGTTCGTGCCCCGGTCCGGGAAGATCCCACATGCCGCGGAGCGGCTAGGCCCGTGAGCCATGACCACTGAGCCTGCGCGTCCGGAGCCCGTGCTCTGCAACGGGAGAGGTCACAACAGTGAGCGGCCCGCGTACCGTAAAAAAAAAAAAAAAAAAAAAAAAAAATAGTCTGTAGGAATATTTGGAGTTAGCCCTATCACACCTGAATTTAACCAGTGAGTTTTTTTTCTTCCAGTTTTATTGAGATATAATTGACATACAGCACTGTATTAAGTTTAAGGTGTACAGCATAATGCTTTGATTTACATACTTCATGAAATGATTATCACAATAAGTTTAATGAACATCCACATCTTATATAGATAAACCATTAAAGAAATAGAAAAAAATATTTTTCCTTGTGATGAGAACTCAGGATTTATTCGCTTAACAACTTTCATACATAAGCAGTGTTAATTATATTTATCATGTCGTACATTATTTAGTACTTATTTATCTTATAACTGGGAGTTTGTACCTTTTGACTGCTTTCATCCAATTCCACATCCCCCTGCCTCTGGTACCCACAAATCTGATCTCTTTTTATGAGTTTGTTTGTTTGTTGGCTTGTTTTTGAAGTATAATTGACCTACAACACTATGTTAGTTCCTATTACACAACATAGTGATTCAATGTTTCTATACATTTCGAAATGATGACCATGATAAGTCTAGTTACAATATGTCACCATACAAAAATATTACATAGTTACTATACTCCCCACACTGTGCATTTCATATCCCTGACTCATTTATTTTGCAACTGGAAGTTTGTACCACTTAATCTCCCTCACCTATTTCTTTCATACCCCATCACCATCATCCTTCCCTCTGGCAACCACCTGTTTTTTCTCTATGTCTATAACTCTGTTTCTGTTTTATTATGTTTGTTCATTTGTTTTCTTCTTTTAGATTCTACATATAAGTGAAATCATACAGTATTTGTCTTTCTCTGTCTGACTTATTTCACTTAACATAATGCCCTCACAGTTCATCCATGTTGTTGCAAATGGCAAGATTCTTTTCTATGGCTGAGTAATATTCTATTATTTATATATACACACATATATATATATATATATATATATATCACACCTTCATCTTTATCCATTCATCTATTAATGGGCACTTAGGTTGCTTCCATATCTTAGCTACTGTAAGTAACGTTGCAATGAACATAGGGGTACATATATCTTTTCTAATTAGTGTCTGTGTTTTCTTCGGATAAATATCCAAGAGTGGAATTACTGGATCATATGGTAATTCTATTTTTAACCAGTATATTTAACTAGTGACTTTGTTTCACTCAAAGATTCATATTTTTAGGAATTCTTGTGCCAACAATGCTAATCACCCAGCATCAAATTTCATGGCATAATGGTGATTTAGGATATGCTGAGCATCTTTATTATTGTTTCCTTACTTCAAGACTTTTCAATCTTATGGAAATATCCTAGTCAGACTTGTCTGGTTTGAGGGAATTTTTATAGTCAATCAAAATTAAGCCAAATGTAGTGTGTCATTTAAAATGAGACTTAGTGCCAATTTTATGGCTGCAGCAACCTGGAACCCACATTCTGAGCCATTTGCTATTTAAAAATCACACTCCTAAGAAGTCTGGTATTTGAGGCATTTGATTGCCTGGGATCAAATATGGCTATGCTACTTATTAACTTAATAATAATGGGAAACTCTGAGCTTCAGTATTCTCAACTATGAAATGCAGACAACAGTACTTACTTCATGGGACTGTTGAAGGATTAAGTAAGTTAACACATGTAAAAGTTGTAGAAGACTACCTGGCAGTGCTATCCAGATTCTACAAAATCTACAGATTCTATGGCACTAATCATCAGGGAAGTGTAAATCAAAACCAAAGTGAAATACTACTTCACTCACACACACTATGAGGGCTGTAATAAAAAGACAATAATAGGTGTTTCTGAGGATGTGGAGAAATTGGAACCTTCCTACACTGCAGGTGTAAATGTAATATGTCCAGTCACTTTGGAAAACAGTCTGCAGTTCCACAAAAGGTTAAACCTAGAGTTACCATATGACCCAGCAGTTCTAATCCTCGGTATATATGCCAGAGAAATGAAAATATATGTTCACATGAAAACTTGTACATGAATGTTAATAGCAACATTATTCATAATAGCCTACAAGTAGAAACAGCCCAAATGTCCAACAACTGCTAAATGGATAATCAAACATAGTATATCTATACAATAAAATACTATTTAGCAATAAAAAGGAGTGAAGTACTGATACATGCTACCATGTGGCTGCACCTTGAAAACATTATGCTAAGTGAAAGAAGCCAGCAAAAAAGAATACATATGGTATGATTCTATTTATATGAAATGTCCAGAAGAGGCAAATGCAGAGAGAAGGAAAGTAGATTCAGAGGCTGTTGAAAGGTTTTAAGGTAAAATGAGGAGTGACTATTAATGGGTGTGGGGTTTCTTTTTGGGGTGATGTAAATGTTCTAAAATTAATAGTGGTGATAGTTATACAACTGTGCATATGCTAAAAACCATTGAATTGTAACTTTAAAACAGGTGAACTCTATGGTGTATGAGTTATATCCAATAAAGCATGTTAAGTGGTTTAAAATAGATTGGAAAAGGGAAAGCCCAAAGCAACAATAACAGTATTAATAAATTAGTTCATCTCTCTAGCCTTATCCTCTTCCATTCCCACATCTACTCTATGCTCTATCCATAATGGCCTCCTTGCAGTCCCCATATTATGTCTTCCTATTTGATGTCCTGTGAACATACTATATCTGCTTCCTGGAGTTCTCTTCACCCCTCCTCTACCCGCCTAACTCCTTTATATTTAAAATTAGTCAATCAGAGTAAGCTAATGGCTGGAAAAATTGATTCCAAAATCCAATGGCCTAACATGATAAAATTTATTTCTCACTCATGTAGACCCTCCCCAGGTGATTCAGGGATCCAGGATCCTTACCTCTAGTAGCTCTGCCCATTCTGGAGTCTTGGAGTCTTCCAGTGTATTCTCTAAAACTGGCTGAGAGAATCTGTGAGGCATCAGCACAGATAGAACTTCGAGGAATTTTCCAAATGATTAATTCACTTTTGAACATGGTATATTTAAGATGATGTCAGGATACCCAACGGTCTTGGGTTCAGCACAGAGATCGTTAGCTCATAACTCTGCATCTCAAATATATTGCACTACTTCCCCCCTCTCTCTACCATATCTTCAGGAGGCAAGAGGTGATCTGCTTAAAAAACTCAAAGGTTATTTTAAAGAATAAGAATGTTGAGGGGAGAAAAATACAATTTAACATCTCTATTGAGGAATTTACGATGTAGCACAGGATATAAGCTGGAGCTAAAGAAAACTTTCCTTAAAGTGCTATTTGTTGAAAGTTGGAATGCATTCCTTAGGACAAATCAAAGTGTGACACACAACATCCAAACTTCCTGTACACGTAGGTAAGTGTTATCAACGATCTCCCATTCCCAAATTTCTCTGCCACATTGAGGACTGTTCACGAGGAGCAGGACGTGTTGGCTGTAGCAAGAGAAATTTGAAAGTACTCACTTTTATGGAAGTCATAAGAGAGAAAATCTCTTTCATGTTATTTAGGATCATCCTTGATACGTTTATTCTAAAAAATAATACACATAGCCAAATATTTTCCTCTATGTAAAATCTTTACAAAACTGAAATCCTGAGAATTCAGCTTCTGATAGAATCCATTCTCTTTTCCAGTTAGATTGGGCATAATTCTTAATTGGTCGTACAAAATCTAATATGCTTATGAAGTTCCATCCCACAGTACCTGTTATTCAGACTAGCGGTTGGAAATACCAACTCCACAATTTCAGATCTGGTCCATAATTGGGGCAGGGAGGGACTTTGGGCGGGGCCACCAGATAGGGAGGAGGCGTTGTTAGAAAGCGGTGGGGCTAGTCTACTGGCTGTCACTACTCCAGTTAAGCCTAGTAATATTTGAGTGAGCGAGGGTCTGGTGTGTGAGCAGCTTTCTCAGTAAGAACTAGCTTCCCTTGGCATTTGAGTGGAATCTGCAACTATAGGCGTTTCGTCCCCCCGGACTGCCGAGAAATGTGAGAGCTGCAGAGATGGTTGTCGCCAGCTATAGGGAGCCGGCAGAAACAAGGCTGTTCCTGAGGATGGGCTCTGCCGAGAGGCCAAAGTAGCCCCAGGGTTTTAGTGAGAAGGGAACTGGAATGCAGTCGGGGATTGGGAGCAACACGGCACTGAAGCGGGAGAAACAGTCGAGAGAGAGAGCCGCTTTGCATCGCTTTCGAAGCCGCCGCCACTCGAGTGCCGACTTGTGAGTACTCTGCGTCTCCGTCCGCAGACTGAAGTCGGGGAACTCTCTTGGAGAACTCTCCCAGTTAGGAAGCGAGATCCCTACAACTGCCTTCGCCTGCTCTCCCCACCTGCCTCAAGGACGGAGCAACTGCCACCCCTCCCCTGCCTACCGGACCGAGGGCAAGGGCAGTAGCTGATCGGTGCCGCCCCCTTCCGACCCAGGAGGTGGAGATTTCACCCCCCTCTCCACCGTCCGGTCCAGCCAAATTCAACACCTATTTCCTCCCCCCGCTGCACTTGTATTCCTGACACCCCCTCGTCCTTCCCCTATCCCTCCTCCCCAGAGACAGGGGAGGAGAAAAGGGGAGTCCGGGTCGTCATGACTGAGCGCAAGGCAAAGGATCCCCGGGCTCCCCACGTGGCGGGCAGAGCGCCCTCCCCCACCCAGGTCGGATCCCCTCTGCTGGGACGCCGGGACACAGGTCCCTTTCAGGCGAGCGAGACCTCGGACGCGTCGCCTGCAGCCTCGGTCATACCCCTCTCCCTGGACGGGCTGCTCTTCCCTCGGCCCTGCCAGGGTCAGGACCCAGACGGGAAGACTCAGGACCAGCAGTCGCTGTCAGACGTGGAGGGGGCGTATTCCAGAGTTGAAGCCACAGAGGGTGCTGGAGGTGGCACCTCTAGACCCCCAGAAAAGGACAGCGGACTGCTGGACAGTGTCTTGGACACGCTACTGACGCCCTCGGGTCCTGGGCAGAGCCACGCCAGCCCGCCCGTCTGCGAGGCCACCAGCCCTTGGTGCCTCTTTAGCCCCGAGCTTCCCCAAGACGCCCGGGCTGCCCCTGCCACCCAGGGGGTATTGCCCCCGCTCATGAGCCGACCAGAAGGCAAGGCTGGTGACAGCTCCGGGACGGCAGCTGCCCAGAAAGTGCTGCCCAGGGGCCTGGCACCGTCCCGGCAGCTGCTGCCCCCGACGGCCGGGAGCCATCACTGGCCCGGGGCCGCAGTGAAGCCCTCTCCGCAGCCCGCTGTGGTGGAGGTGGAGGAGGAGGATGGCTCCGAGTCCGAGGGCTCCGTGGGTCCGCCTCTGAAGGGCAAACCCCGGCCTGCGGGAGGCCCGGCGGCCGGAGGAGGAGCCGCGACCGCTGCTCCAGGGTCGGCCGCAGGAGGCGTCGCCCTGGTCCACAAGGAAGATTCCCGCTTCACGGCGCCCAGGGTCGCCCTGGCGGAGCACGACGCGCCAGCGGCGCCCGGGCGCTCCCAGCTGGCCACTACGGTGATGGATTTTATCCACGTGCCCATCCTGCCGCTCAACTCGGCCTTCCTGGCCGCCCGTACCCGGCAGCTTCTAGAGGGGGATAACTATGACGGCGGGGCCGCGGCAGTCAGCGCCTTTGCCCCGCCGCGGGGCCCGCCCTCGGCCTCATCCGGCGACTTCCCCGACTGCGCGTACCAGCCCGACGCCGAGCCCAAGGACGACGCATTCCCGCTTTATGGAGACTTCCAGCCGCCCGCCCTGAAGATCAAGGAGGAGGAGGAAGGCGCCGAGGCCGCCGCGCGCTCCCCGCGGCCGTACCTGGTGGCGGGTACCAACCCCGCCGTCTTCCCGGATTTCCCGCTGGCGCCGCCGGCGCTGCCTACGCGAGCGCCGTCGTCCAGACCCGGGGAAGGGGCGGCCGCCGCCGCACCTGTCGGTGCGTCTGTCTCGTCCGCGTCCTCGTCGGGGTCGACCCTGGAGTGCATCCTGTACAAGGCGGAGGGCGCGCCGCCCCAGCAGGGCCCGTTCGCGCCGCCACCCTGCAAGGGGCCGGGTGCGGGCGCCTGCCTGCAGCCGCGGGACGGCCTGCCGTCCACCTCGGCCTCGGCCGCCGCCGGGGCGGCCCCAGCGCTCTACCCGCCGCTCGGCCTCAACGGGCTCCCGCAGCTCGGCTACCAGGCCGCGGTGCTCAAGGAGGGCCTGCCGCAGGTCTACCAGCCCTATCTCAACTACCTGAGGTGAGGGCCCGGGGCGGGGCGCGCCCGGCGCGTCGCGAGAGTAGCGGTGCGGCCGCTGGCCGCCGCCAGCTCCCGGCCCTCAGCGCCCGGCTCCGGCTCCGGCTCCCCCGAGTGGCCGCGAGGGGTGGGTGGCCGGGGCGGGGCACAGCACAGGTTGGCTTCCTTTTCCTTACCTCTTCTCCTCATTTTTTGGGGGGACACCAAGGGGGCGCAGAATATGCTGTTTCTGGAACGTACCTCCCCGAAAATATGTTCCTACACTTTTCAGATCTGCGCCATCCCAGGACGAGACCAGCCGTGATTTCTAAAAGTGCAGCGTCACTCTAGGTCCGCTGTAGCCCCGCGGAGCGGAAGGGGTGCGGCGAGTCGGGGGCCTTATAAAATGCTTTTCTTCGCAGAAGGACAATTACTGGGAATGTCTGTCTTGGAGAGGAGACATTAACGCCGCGTTCTCCCGGGAGGGGTGGCACTGGATGTTGGGTAGCGGGCCAGAACCCAAAGCAGAACAGTCTCAGGGGTCTGGACACTCAACTGCTTCATTTTCATACGAATCTCAAGATTAAAATTAATTTATGTGTAATATGTTTACATTACGGATTGAAACATCAATCACTGCAGTTACCTTGTATTCTAATATTGTTTCGAGTTCGCTGCAACTTTTTTTCACACAGGTTTTAAAACAATTTACTTACGGGAGTAATGGAATTTTAAAGAAAAAAGAAAAAATGCTCTCGGTTTGGAATCTTGTGAATAGTCAAAACAGTGGTAGTATACCGAACAATACTTTAAAATGACAAACACGTATTCTTGTTTAATTACAGAGTTGAGTTTTAAAAACTCAGTAGCATCACTAAGTAAGATTGTACTCTTAAAGCAAAACCACGTTTATCGTTACCCAGCGTACAAGGTCATAACATTTGATTTGTCAGAGACTGAATTGATTCTCTATAAGGAGTTGTGTAGAAAGATTTTTTTCTGGATATAAAATTATATATTAATTATTTATTATTCTTTCGTGTTGGTACTCCTGATGAAAGGCTAATAAGTTTGCCAGTCTGATGAATCCAGTAACAGGTAGTACATCAAGTTTAGTTTGCATGTCTTTCAAGTGTATTCGGTTCTATTTTCTAAAAACCCTTTCACTCTGTCAATTCTGGGTTAAGAAAACTTTAGTATTAGATAGTGGTGCACCTAAAAATAAATGGAGTACTTTGTTTTGCATTTCAAGGCCGGATTCAGAAGCCAGCCAGAGCCCACAGTACAGCTTCGAGTCATTACCTCAGAAGATTTGTTTAATCTGTGGGGATGAAGCATCAGGCTGTCATTATGGTGTCCTTACCTGTGGGAGCTGTAAGGTCTTCTTTAAAAGGGCAATGGAAGGTAGGCTCCTTTCCCCGATCCTTTCTTGTTGGTTTAATTGTAAATGGAGACCATCTAATATTTTATAGATTTTAATCAGCCCTTGCTTCCTCTAAGAAATGGTGATATTTTCGTTTAACTTATATGATGATGTTTAACAATATATTTTTATTTATAATACTCCGTATTGAATGGGGTTGGATATTATAATTGCATACTGTTTGACTAATGCTTTTAACATTTAGACACAAGTCATACTAATCTTGGGAACAATGCAAACATTGTTCATTAACTATTTAACTTTAAAGAAACAGATTTGTTCTGATTGTATTTTTACATTTTTATCATATATATTATATATAATATATACCAAATTAAAATTTTCTTTCAAAAGAAAAACGGTAAAAGTTGTCAAAATTCTATATGTACGTATATATTATGCAGTTACAAATTTTCTATATGATTTTGTCTTTTCCCTATATGCATGTTTATTTAATAATTATATAATGGTAATTCTAAACAAAGTTTAAAAGTTCCCTTTTTGTTTAGTATATTTTTGTAAGTGTATGGGAAATAGGTGTAAACAGTTTAAAGCAAAAGAAAAATTTAGACATCACAGTTATATAATTTTTGAAGAAGTATTTTGCTTTAAGTAAGGCTTTCATGTTTTTAAAATCATCTAAATTACATATTTACCTAATGATTTTGGATTGACTTGCATAGTGTATTTCAGACTTGAACTTTCATAGAATATATGTTTTAATTTCTCTTTCTATCTACACTAAACTCTAAGCAGGCAAACACATTTATATCTGAAGACAGAAATACATTTAAACATCATTTCACATTTGAATTCTAGCAATAAGTGTATTTTATAACAAGCTGACGTGAGTTTAGGGTTCTCTCTGGAGTTCTGATATCACACCTACACAAGAAACCAAAGATCTGAATGTCTGCTTTTTTGCTTCCTGTTTGGGAGTTCTCTAATTTCAAGAGCCCTCTACTTAGGAGCAGGAAAGGAGGGAGTGGGGAATTTTTACCTTAAGGGAGAGTTCAAAGGAGTTGACATGCATATTTAATACACATTTACACCAAAAGAATATTAACCCAAAAGACATTTAACAAAAAAATTCACTATCCCTGTAGATAGCTAACATATAATTCTTTACAACTGATATGCCCTTTTGATGAAAATGATTCCCAACTATTTATTAATGGTATGTGTACCCCTCCTACTGAAATTAATTCTTCATAAAAAATAATCGCTTTGTGTATTTCTAGAACATGATTGTTTTCCCCAAAGGATGAATGTATTTAACTGATGTTGAACACATGTATTCAGCTTCAGGGGGTTTTAATTGCATTTTAAATTAGTTGAGGTACTGTGACAAGAGGTTATGTGAGAAAACGGGACAACTGACAGTAGCCTTAACTTTCCAACTGACATCATTTAGTCATAGTTACAGTTTGAAGTCCTTTGTGTGGAAGAGTCAATTCTCCAGTGCGTAATTGGAATTACCATTCCCATCTGACTTTGGTTCTGGTTTCTTGAACATTCCCCCCTGCATTAATATGATTTTCTTTATGCTTACAGTCTCCTTAGTCTAATTCTTAAGTGAATGACCCCCTTGGAGTCCTCTAAAAGCCAGTTTATTCTAGCCCAGCTCCCGTATTTTACAGATACTCAAGTCCCAAAGACATAATGAGTTTCTAAAGAGCATACAGCTAGTCGGTAGCTGATTGTTAGTCAACACAGGTTAGATTTTCTTTAATTGCAATGCTTATAAATCAGAGATGGTATGCAAAAGTAGATATATGACAAATGCTACTTCATTCTTGAAAGTTACTTCAAAAGTGCATATAGCACCAAGAATACTCTAATTAAAATACAAATGCTTTCACATCATTATTATCAAAATAGCATCCTAAACATAAAGGAAGTCTTCCCAAATTTACTCTTAGAAAGCATTTGTTGGACCATTACTGTTGGCGTAGTTCTGTTTTAGTTTTGAGTAATAGAAACGAAGTACCTTTATTCAGCAATATTTACAAAGAGGAGCTCAAGATAGATGTTGATAAATCATTCATTTGGCTATTAAAGGACAAGTAAGATTATTGATCTCTGGACATTGAGGAGAGTTTGTAAGTGTATATGTTCAAGGAAGAGTGAAGAGATTAAGATTAGACTGACTAAGACTCAAAGATTCATATTAGAAAATTATTAGAGTTAAAGATTAGGAAGTTTGATTGCCAGTGCTTGCTTGAATCAGTGATTTAAGCCAAGAAAATAGAATGTTCTGGGAGTTTTCAAGAGTGAGAAAGATGAGGAGAAGAATTTTTGTAATTGGAGAAAAATACCAGGTTTGAAATCTTAAAGTAGGGCTGTGTGATAAGCTGCTTCAAAGTAGAACTATATGTGGATGCCAATATGTCCAGAAATTGAAAGTCAATAGTCAAAAATATGGATATTAATGTTACCAAGGATAATGATAATACTGGCATTCGGGAGTGCTTTCTATGTGCCAGTGACTAAGTGTTTTATGGGTCTTAACTCATTTAAGCCTTATAATGTAGACATTATTATAACTTTCAATTTACAAATGAGGAAACTGAGGTTCAGAGATGTTAAATTGCCTTAATCACAGCTAAGAAGTGGTGGAGTAGGATTCAAATCCAAGGGGTGTGACTCTAGAATTTGTGCCCTCCACCACTATACTTCCTTTCTCATAATAGGAAATTCAGTTTAAATTCCAAAAAGAAACAATAGAGGGTTGGAAGAAAAAATGTGAGCCAGGTGATAAAGCATCTAGGAAGGTAAAAATGAATCCTAATGCAGAATTCAAGATCAAGGGTGAGTAGAAGTGTGTGACGTAAATGGATGGGTGATACTAACTCCACATTTAAGGCAGCAATGAGAAGACACAGTTAGGGGCCAAGAGGCAGTTTCCCCACCTCTCCTCCAAGTTAGAAGTGGGAGACAATAATGCCTATGAAGAAGTCATCCAGAAAAACTGGATTTCCCTTGGTATGAGACAGAAAAGAGAAGAGGCAGAGAAAAAATATACCACTCAGGAAGTAGGGGTATGGGGTGGGGAGAAATGACCTCTCTTAAGCTGAGAAAAAAAAAAAAAAAGAATTAGCCAAAAAGTAATTGGTTGAATAGCCCATTGCATTCCTTTACTAATACTAGGACTGAACCGGGAAGTGGTCAGAAATTGCCTTAATACATTTCAAGGAGAAGTCATAATGACCTGCCAGTCCTATAAATGCAGGCTACTGGCCTTGTATTAAGAAGGAAATGATCATTTCTCACTGGCTCACCTCTGTATGCACTGTGACTAGCTCAGTGATAGGAGTATACTAAACTTTCAGTATATAACTGTTTGCTAAATGAACCAGTCATAACAGATGATGCCAAGCTATTATTCCTTGCATGTTTTACACTGTGACAGCATTTGTAGTGAATACATTTGATGGAATATGGTTGAGAAATATTGTAATACAGTTGAAACATACTATTTAGAAGATACTAGGCTAAGTAGGTATTGATGGATTTTTAATTATATTACATTGTTAGCCTCATTTTTTCTATCTTTATTGAGGTATAACTGACAAATAAAATTGTAAGATATTTAAAGTGTACAATGTGATGATTTGATGTATATGTGCATGGTAAAAGAATTCCCCCCATCAAGTTAATTAACGTGTCTATCACCTCACTTATTTGCCTTTCTTTTGGCAAGAACGTTTAAGTTCTACTCTCCTAGCAAATTTCAATTATACAGTACTGTACAATGTTATCTATTATAGTCATGATATTATACATTAGATCCTCAGACCTTATTCACCTTATGCCTGAAAGTTTGTATCCTTTTACGAACCTCTCCCTATTTCCCCATCCTCCAGCCCCTGGTAACCACTTCTCTGCTCTCTGTTTCTATGAATTCAACTTATTTTTTTCATTCCACATGTAACTGATACCATGTGGTATTTGTCTTTCTCTGTCTGGCTTATTTCACTTAGCATAATTTACTCTATGTTCATCTAATTTTTTGTTCATGTATTAATTAACCAAATATTTATTGAGCACCTGCTGTATGCCAGGCACTACGCTAGGTGCTAGTTGGAAAGCAGTAAAACAGGACAGACCTAACTGGCTGCAGCACTAGTGGAGTTTTTAGTGTAGTGGAGGGAAGGGACATTCTATCAATTAGCATGCAGGTATCAAGTTATAGATGTGCTAAATGAATGTGTTATGCCTGGACAATTAGAGAATTGACCCTTCTGACAGAAGCTGGGGATGGTGGGAAAAGTCTTTTGGAATTAGAAAGACACCATCATAAGCAGACCACAGAAGAAACTGAACAGAAATGAAGTATTTTTAAGAAAAACATATTTCTTTCTGAAGTTTTCTTTCTGAGTAGAGTTGGTGTCATAGTCTAAAAATGAAAACTGACTTGGTAGCATCGTTCTCCCTGGTATGACTTCCAAAACAGAAACAATGAACATTCAAATTTTTTAAAGGTTTTATTATGTTTTAGAGCAATTTTAGGTTTACAGCAAAATTGAGAGGAAGGTACAGAGATTTCCCATGTACCTCCTGCCATGACACATACATAGCTTCCCCTATTATCACAGCCCTCCACCAGAGTGGTACAACTGATGAACCTACATCGACACGTCATAATCACCGAAAGTCCATAGTTTACATTAGGGTTCATTCTTGGTTTTGTAACATTCATTGGGTTTGGACAAATGTATAATGACATGTATCCATGGTTAGAGTATCATACAGAGTATTTTTGCTGCCCTTCCAAATCCTCTGTGCTCTGCCTATTCGTTCCTTCCTCCTCCCCAACTCCTGTCAACCACTAATATTTATATTGTCACCATAGTATTTTGCCTTTTCCAGAATGTCATATAGTTGGGATCATACAGTAGGAAGCCTTTTCAAATTAGGTTTTTCCCTTAGCAATATGCATTTAACTTTCTTCCATGTGAAAAGCTCATTCTTTTTAGTGCTGTATAACATTCCATTGTCTGGATATTCCACAGTTTATTTATCCATTCACCTACTAAAGGATATCTTGGTTACTTCCAGGTTTTGGAAATTATGAATAAGCTGCTGTAAAGATCTGTCTGCAGGTATTTGTGTGCACATCAATTTTCAACTCCTTAGGGCAAATAGCAAGTAGTGCAATTGCTTGGTAAGAGTATGTTTAGTTTTGTAAGAAACCACCAAATTGTCTTCCAAAGTGGCTGTACCATTTTCCAGTCCCAGTCTCAATAAATGAGAGTTCCTCTTGTTTCACGTCCTTGCCAGTATTTGTGTTTCTCAGTGCTTTAGATTTTGGCCTAATAGGTGTGTAGTTGTAGCTCATTAATGTTTTGACTTAAATTTCCCTGATGACATATTATGTGAAGTATGTTTTCATATGCTTATTTGACATCTGTATATCTTCTTTGGTGAAGTATTTGTTAAGGTCTTTGGCCTATTTTTTGTTTTTTTCTGTTGAGTTTTAAGAGGGTTTTTTGGTTTTTTTGTATATTTTGGATAACAGGCTTTATCAGATATGTATTTTGTAAATATTTTGTCCCATTCTGTCTCTTTATTCTCTTGGCAGTGTCTTTCACATAGCAGAAAATTTTACTTTTAATGAAATCTGGTTTCTCAGTTCTTTCTTTCCTGGATTATGACTTCAGTATTATATCTAAAAATTTATCACCAAACTCAAGGTCATCTGGATTTGCTCCTATGTTATCTTTCTTTTAGGAGTTTTATTGTTTTGCATTTTATATTTAGTTCTGTGATACATTTTAAGTGGATTTTTGTAAAGGGTGTAATGTCTGTGTCTAGATTCACTTTTTTGCGTATAGGTGTCCAGTTATTCTAACACTACTTGTTGAAGAAACTGTCCTTTCTCCATTGTATTGCCTTTACTCCTTTGGTAAAGATAAGTTGCGTATATTTATGTGGTTCTATTTTTAGGCTTTCTATTCTGTTCCATCCATCTATTAGTCTGTTCTTGATTATTGTAGCTTTATCATAAATCTTAAAGTCAGGTAGTGTCAGTCCTCCAACTTCAGTATTGTGTTTCCTATCTTGGGTCTTTTGCCTCTCCATATAAACTTTAGAATCTTTTGTTAATATCCATAAAATGGCCTTCTGGGATTTTGATTGGGCTTATATCTGTAGATCGTTTTGGGAAGAACTGACATCTTGACAATATTGAATCTTCCTATCCATGAACATGGAATATCTCCCCATTTATTTAGTTCTTTTAGCCCATTTATTAGAGTTTTACGGTTTTCCCCATATAAACCTTATACATATTTTGTTACATTTATACCTAAGTACTTCATTTTTGGGGGTGCTAATGTAAATGTATTGTGTTTTTAATTTAAAATTTCACTTATTCATTTCTGGTACATAGGAAAGCAACTGACTTTTGTATATTAGTCTTGTATCCTGTGACCTTGCTATAATTGCTTATTTCTTCCAGGAGTTGTTCTGTCAATTCTTTTTGGATTTTCTACATAGAAGAACATATCATCTACAAACAAAGACAGTTTTATCTCTTTCTTCCCAATGAGTATATCTCTTATATTCTTTTTTTGTCCTATTGCATTTGTAGGACTCCCACTACAGTGTTGAAAATGAGTGATGAGAGGAGATATCTTTGGCTTGTTCCTAATCTAATGGAAAGTCTTCTAGCTTCTCACTATTAAGTGTGACATTAGCTGTAGGTTTTTTGTAGATATTTTTATCAAGTTGAGAAAGTTCCTCTCTATTTCTAGTTCACTAATAGATTTTTCATGAGTGATTGTTGGCTTTTGTCTAATGCTTTTTCAGCATCTGTTGATATGATCAAGTGATTTTTCTTTTTTAGCTTGTTAATGTGATGGAACACATTAATTTTCAAATGTTGAACCAGTCTTGCGTACTTGGGTTGAATCCCATTTGGTCATGATGTACAATTCATTTTTATACTTTTTTGGATTTGATTTGCTAAGATTTTGTTGAGGTTTTTTGCGTCTATATTCGTGAGAGATATTAGTCTATAGTTTTCTTTTCTTGTAATGTCTTTGTCTAGTTTTGTATTAGTATAATGCTGGCCTCATTGAATGAGTTAGGAAGCATTCTCTCTGTTTTCATCTCTGAAAGAGAATGTAGAGAATTGGTATGATTTTTTCCTTAAATGTTTTGTAGAATTCATCATTGAACCCATCTGGGCATGGTGCTTTCTGTTTTGGAAAGTTATTAATTGTTGATTCAAATTCCTTAATAGCTAAAGGCCTATTCAGATTGTCTGTTTTTTCTCATGTGAGTTTTGGCAGATTGTGACTCTCAAAGCATTGGTCCATTTCATCTAGGTTATCAAATTTGTAAGCATAGAGTTGTTCATGGTATTCTTTATTGTTCATTTAATGTCCATAGAATCTATAGTGATATCTCCTCTTTCATTTCTGATATTGGTAATTTGTGTCCTCTCTCTTTTTTTGTTAGTTATCCTCTCTAGAGGCTTATTGATTTTATTGATCTTTTCAGAGAACCAGCTTTTGGTTTTGTTTATTTTCTTTATTCATTTCCTCTTTTCAATTTCATTGATTTCTGATCTAATTTATTATTTCTTTTCTTCTACTCATTTGGCTTAATTTACTCTTTTTTTCTAGTTTCCTAAGGTGAAAGTTTAGAAGATAGACCTTAGATCTTTTTTCTTTCCTAATATAGTATTTAATGCAAAATATTTTCTTTTCTCATATATTTAATGCTAAAAATTTCCCTCTAAGCACTGCTTTTGATGTATACCACAGATTTTGATATTTGTGTTTTCATTTTCATTTAGCTCAAAATACTTTTAAATTTCTCTTGAGATTTCTTCTTTGAATCATGTGTTATTTAAAGTGTATTGTTAAATCCCCATGTACTTTGAAATTTTCCAGTTGTCTTTCTGTTATTGATTTCTAGTTTAGTTTCTTTGTGGTATAAGAACAGACATTGAATGATTTCTGTTCTCTAAAGTTGTTAAAGTATGTTTTATGGCCTAGTGTTATGGTGTGTTTTATGTGGCTTATCTTGATGAATATTTCATGTGAGCTTGAGAAGAAGGTGTATTCTGCTGTGTTGGATGAAGTAGTCTATAGATGTCAATTATGTTTAGTTGATTGTTGATGTTGTTGAGTTCAACTATGTCCTTACTGATTTTGTGCTTGCTGGATCTATTTCCGATAGAGAGGTGTTGAAGTGGCTAACAATAATAGTGGACTCGTCTATTTCTCCTTGCAGTTCTATCATTTTTACCTCACAAAATTTTGATGATATGTTGTTAGATGCATACACATTAAGAAATGTTATGTCGTCTTGGAAAATTGGCCCCTTTATCATTATGTAATGCCCCTCTTTATTCCTAATAACTTCCCTTGCCTTGAAGTCTCCTTTGTTTGTTAAATTTTTTTTGGACAAACTCATGAATTATTTTTGCTGTCTTTAGAGCTCTATAGTGCTTTCTCCATCATTTTTAGTCCACAACATTATCCAACAATCCCTTCCACCATAATTTCTTTGATTTATATTTGGGCTCTTGAGAAGACAATTTGCCAATGATCTTATTTAATTTAATTTTCTCTCCATAGAGTCAACCCTATGGCAGTTTTCCTGTTACTCTAAAAATAAACATGTAGTAATTCACTGGACTTCACTTCTAAACTCTATAAATAATAATAAATAATATTATTAATAGATAATAAATTGGATAATTTATTCTCAAGCTTCAGGTCTCTCAGTTTAATATTTAGCCTGAGTAGTAAGTTGGTTTTAAGCACAATTTTGCATTATGATCCATTGATATAAGCCTCTGCATTACTGAAAAAGAAATGGTGAGAAAGATGGCTTTTGGTATCATCAGCTCAATATTTGGTTATGTAGGGTTTTTAATCCTACTGCAAGAACATGAAGGGGAAGTATTGGTATGAAGACATCCATGCCAATGCTAACAGATAGTGCCCTTTTCCAGCCTTTAAGTTGTTGTACTTTAAGTACTCAAGTAATGCAATAATACAGTCTCCTTAAAAAAAATCAAAACATCACCAATGAGACTTAAATTCTCTTTATCAATACCTCTAATCTGTTCCCTTCCCTACCATTCTTCTATACCTCTATCTCAGTTTTTTACAATTTTGTGTATATGTGTGTAATATGTTGTTTTAGATATGTTGATACAAAAATGGTATCATATATCACAATTTGTGTATCACTCCTCATTTTTTTCATGAAACAATGACTTGAAGCCCTGTATGTTGATATATATTCCTAGCTTGTTCTTTTAACTATTACATAATACTTTATAAGATGAAAATCCTCTTAGCATTGCCATTACTTGAGTAAGCACTTTTTGTTCTTGTCTGCTTGGGTACATGCCTTGCTCCTCTTTCTAGAATATAATTAAGTATTTTGATACTCTAAAATAAATCTAAATGAATTAAATGATTAGCTTGCTTCATGCTGCTAAAATGATTTAATTCATTAATTTATTCACTCCACATACATGTATTGATACTTACTGCATTTAAAAGTTACTTGTGCTGGGAATACAAAGAGGAATGTGTATGCAGTCCATGTCTTTGACATGTACAAAACCAAGAAGAAAACAAAAACAAAAATCCTGTCAATCAATTAGTGAACATGAGAATACATTGATATGAGTTATGCCAAAGCTATGCATGATCCACCCTAGGGTTCAGTTAGAGAAATCTAGAAGGATTGGAGTTTTTTCCACTATTATATCCTAATGTTGTGTGAGAAGCTTATTCATTTAGCAAACACTGTATTTACACTTGATTATGACCAGGCACTGTTCTGAGTGCTTTACTATATTAAGTCATTTAATTCCTCCAAAAGTCCCATAAGGTGGAGGTACTCTCATTATTTGTACTTCACCAGTGAGTATACAGAAAGGTCACTACGCAGGGTAGGGACCAAGATTCAAACACAGGGCATCTGACTCCAACTTCTGTGTTTTGTGTGCTTCTACACTGTCTCTCCAGATTGTTTTGTACTTGAACAAATATTAATTACTTTATAATTTTTCAAACAAAAACATGATATTTTATGGGGGACTGGTTTTCAAGTTTTGCTTCTTAACTCAGTCCCATTCATTCTTAGCCCAGAAGAGCTCTGCTTTTGTCTGTTTACTTGGTTGACTCTTCCACTTAAGATTTTATTTGAACAAAGAATTCTTTGCCAACATTTTCGTTAAATACCGCTGCATTATGACAGGAAACCCTCAGGCCGCAGTCAAGTGTTTATTCTGGTACTTGAGCCAATCCTACACAGTTTCTTGACTCTATTTACTGAAAACTTTTTGACATCTGTGCAAAGAGAGGATGAACATTTGGTCAAGATTTCAAATCTAACTCTTCAGTATTCTAACAGAATATCAACCGTGTCACATGAAAATCACATCTGAGTTATACAGCTCTATCTTTTGTCAGCAAAACAAAGTAACTGCAGGAAATCTTTCAGCAATAACTTCTTTAAAGGACTGATTGAAATAATTGATACTTAAGACAGAGACTCCAAAACAGGCACACAAATTTTTTACTTGCCTGGATTTTTAAGTTTTATCCTCATTTACAACATTAGAAAATCACATATTTTATCATCTTCCATACCTACCTAATTTGTAGAAGGGTAGATGAACACAATCTCCTTCTTGTTGCTAGATGACCTTCATGTAATAAACTACATAATGCATACTTCACCAAATTTATCAGCCTATTGTGTTTTCCTTTTTACTTTGACTTCTACAAAGCAAAGAAGTAAATTTTCATGCTCAATTTTTTAAAAAATGTAATTGACTTAGGTTTCTGGTTTCGTTCACAACTGCTACTACAGCCTTTGGTGTTATGTACTTTATACAACATTTTAAGAAATCGTATAATCTTTTTTGAAACACAGTACTCACTCATTATTTCTTAAGGGAAAAAATACTTCCTATGTTATTTTTCTCTTGTCTGATGCAGTGAGTTATTTATGAAATTGAATAAAAAAGTAGTGAGTATGGACAATGAGCTCAGTATTATGGTGTAACATTTGTAGGAGACATAAAAATTAAACTGTGGGGCTTCCCTGGTGGCGCAGCGGTTGAGAGCCCGCCTGCCGATGCAGGGGACGCGGGTTCGTGCCCCGGTCCGGGAGGATCCCACATGCCGCGGAGCGGCTGGGCCCGTGAGCCATGGCCGCTGAGCCTGCGCGTCCGGAGCCTGTGCTCCACAACGGGAGAGGCCACAGCAGTGAGAGGCCAGCGTAAGGAAAAAAAAAAAAATTAAAGTGTGAAAATAATGGTTATTATTTATTAAATGTTTACTAAATTTAGGCACTCTCCTAGTTTTTTTACATATACTAACTTATTTAACCCTCAGAACAATCCTCTCAGGCAGGTTCTATTTTCCACATTTTACAGATAAGGTTCATTGAGTTAGTGAAAAGTAGGGCAGAACTCAATTCCTGGAGCTCATGCTCTTACTCTTTCCTGAGTCCTTGTGGCCTGTACAGTAGAAGGTACAGTCATTGATTTCAAGAAGCTTGTGGGCAGCCTACAGTTTAGTGTCTGATTAAATTCTTTGATGCAGACTTGGAATGCTGAAGTGCATCGGGAACGAAGCTACCAATATCTGTCGTTACTGACGGCCTGTGTAATAGAAATCATGCTAAATGCTGTATATTCATTATCTCTCTTCTTATCCCCACTTTTTAGGTATCTGAGCAGAGACTCAGGAGTTAAGTAACTTACCAAAACTAGTAGGTAATGCTGGAAGAGCTTATTTATTTTGTCCTGTAATAGTTAGAAAAGGTGATTTATTGGAAATACTAAGATATTGATATTCACAACCTTTAAAAAATAGATAAAGGTTAGGAGTTAAGGAGCTTTCATTTTCAGATGGGTTATTCAATAAATGGTCTTGGAACTACTGGCTTATTATACAAAAGAAAAATTTCAGGTGGGTCAACAATTTAAGTTTTTTTTTTAAGGAAAAAGATTCAAAAGCATGGAAAGAAAAGATGGAGGTATGTATTTGTAATATTGGAATGGCAAAACTTTCTAATATTGACATGAAGTCCAGAATTCAAAATCAAATTTGGTCCATTTTGCTACATAAATAAATTTCAAACTTTTTCTATAAGGCAAAAAGTAAAGTCAAGTGATAAATTGGAAAACTATTTGTAACATATGTATAAATCAAAAGAATGTTATTGCTAAAATGCAGAATGTTCTTACAAAGAAAAAAAGATGAACAGCCAAAAAGAAAAATGAACAAAAGATATGAAGACAATTCACAAAACATAGTCTATAGAGGGATGAAAAATGTTCAATGTGCTAATAATTATTACTGATTAAAATAATAGTGGGCAGGCCAACAATCAGATTGATAAAACAATGAATAATGGCCATTTGAAAGTTGGAGGGCAATTTGATATTATCTATTAAAAGTATTCATTACTTTGGCCCAACAATTGTACTTCTAGAAACTAGTCCTTAAAAGAACTCTAGAAATGTGTAGAAATACCTCTAGGTAGATTTTGAGTACCACATTATTTGCAATACTGAGAAAATGAAAACAGTTCAAATGTCTGTTAATAGATTAAGAAATTATGATATACCCTTGCAATAAAATACACTGTGACATTAAAAAGAATGAGCTAGCTGTCTATATTTCATATTGAAAAGGCATCTTAAATATATGATTTTGTGAAAAAGCAAGTAACAATATCATTTGGGGTAAAAATAATTTCACCCTTTTGATATTACTATATATAGAAAACTATATGAAAAAAAATACACCAAACTGCTTACTGTTGGGATATGATATGATGATATGTTTTGTTCTTTAAGCAAGAATT
Organism: Physeter macrocephalus; assembly: GCF_002837175.3. Classification (NCBI taxonomy): domain Eukaryota; kingdom Metazoa; phylum Chordata; class Mammalia; order Artiodactyla; family Physeteridae; genus Physeter; species Physeter macrocephalus. Next base: position 32,458,570 of record NC_041229.1, read on the forward strand.
TCCTGAAGAGGCTACTCTTGCACATCTACCTAGTGCCTGACTTCTCTCCACACTAGCTCTACTTAGAGTGAGCTGGGCTCTGCTCCCCTAGTGCTATCTAGTGGCAGTAATGCACCACTTTTCACCTTCAGGCACCCAAGGAAGTTGAAAGAGACCAACAAAAGGTGACACTTAAGGCAGAAATATTCAGGAGGAAAGCCTGGGGTCTCCCTGCATCATGAATTAAGGACTTCAGCCTGACTATATGGAGCCAAGAACTGACAGAGGCCCATAATTCCTCATTATGATCTCAGTATCCAAAGATACCTGCCGACAAAAGTTTTGTTCTAGTCCCTTGTCAGTAATTACCTGATCTGACCTGACCTGAATTCATTCAGCAGCAGAACCTGACCCAAATTCATATTTTATGGGCTGTGTGAACATTCATACATTTTTCTGCATAAGTATTAATGTGTTTTATTATGAAGTTTTGCTCAACTATCTAAAATCTAAACACTTCTGAATTCTGAAACATATCTCAAAAGGTTTTAGCGAGGAGATTTGGACATGTACTAAGAAATGAATTCATAGATGTTTTGAAAACAGCGTCTGCTGGAGTTTTGCAATGTAGCAGCCTTGAAAATTACAATAAATATTTACTAAACAATTATTGTTATTTATTCTTCCTATACTTTTACTACCATGCTGGGTCCTGCAGAAGGCTGCCACAGATAAATAAACTATGATACCTAACCTCATAGAATTTTTAATTCCATCAGGGAGATAAGACAACCTCATAAGTGTAATATAGGTAACATAAACTGAATGTGGTTTGGATTTCGAGGGGAAAAAATATCATAATTAATTAGGGAGACCAAAATGTGTTTTGTGGGGAAGATAGCACATTAGATGGACTGCTGAGAATGCATGATTTTGATAGCAAGAGTTGTAATAATGGCTGTTACAAACAAAAAGTATGAGCAGAAGCACAGTTTGGCTAAAGCATAGAGCATGATCAGGTATCCAAGAATCCTTTGTCATTATATGTAACATTCTGATGGCTTTATCCCTGGGGTGATTGCTTTCATGAGATTTTCAAAGGGAGATTTTCAGAGGGATCAGCGACACTCTCCAAAAGAGTTAGGTACCACTGCAATAGAGGAATGGTGAGAATTATTATTAAACAGAAGGTTGAAAAAATGTGGAATGACAAAATGTGTTGTTCGGCAGTTAATTGAGTAGAGAATGAGGTACCCCTAAACATTTTTGAGCACTGTAGTGACATATTCCAATATGTAGCTTAGGAAATTTAATATGTCAGCAGTGTACAGGAAGGATTGAGGGGGGGGAAGCTATAAACCCATGAGAACAATCTGGAGATGATGCATTAAGGAACTGAGCCAGGATGGTAGCCCAGAAAAATGGGTTCAGTGGGTAGATGGTAGCCAAGATCAGCCAAAGCTTCACAGAAGAATTTTTTGGGAAAAAATGTGGATAGAGGAGCTCAGACCTAAGGAAAGAGGAAGTACATGATTATTTTATGAAGTAAAGGAGTGATGTTGAAAGTGGTGTTTAGAGAGGATTATCCTCAGAGCACCATGCAAAATGGATTTGAACAGAGGTTATATGCCTTTGAGTCAGAGGGAACACCTGTGGAGCTGGTAAATAGATTATGAGATGTAGTTTAATTTCAAATTATATATATTATATGCTACATAATGTACTTGCCAGGATCTTGAAATAATATAATCTTTTGTGCACAGCATAACTTCTGAGAATTGAGACATTCTGGTCTATAAATTTATTTGTTCATTTATTCATTTATAAACAAAAACATGTATTCAGTGACTTCTTTGCCCCAGGATTTGTAGTAGATATTGAAACTCAGAAATGAATAAGTCAAGTTTGTAACCTAAGGAGAAAGAAATATAAATACATTATTAAATACAGTCTAGTAATATTTAGGGGAGGTATGAACTACGAATTGTGGAAGCATAGGATAGTGGGCAGCTAACTCTGGTGTATAGTGACTGGGGACAGAGGGGAGCAGTATGAATCTTGTGTAAGCATTGGCTGAAAATATTCAATTTTTTAAATCTTTATAATTTCAAAGCTTGTGGCAGCTTTTGAGTTGTTAGCAATAGAGACCATGATGGTTGATCTTTCATTAAGCAGAGCACTTTAGCGAATGTTTCTTTATGCAAAGGTCAGTCCAGAGCAAACTTGGGGCTGGGGGATATGAACATGTGAAGAACTGAACCTCTCTGTGTACAAGTATAATATTAAGAGCATTGTCAGCTGGCAACTGGTGCAAGAGGTAGGAAATAGAGGGCCTAATGACAGAGTAAAGGGCTAGGGTACAAAGAGAAATAAATGCCTGTGAGAAATTCCCTGTTATAGGGGATGTTTGATAAATCTCTAGGAATGGTAATGTCTGGCAGCAAATTTGGCATTATTTACTGACTTGTGTTTTCATTACCTCCAGCTACCCTGAAACCTTAAGTGAACTTTCACTTTACTTAATCACTCTGTCTTCCTGTTGCTTTGGGGAAATGAAGGAAGGTGGTGATGTCCAGTATGTGTGTCAAGGAGCCCAGAAAGAAAGTACTGCAGAAAGAGCCACAAGCATTTATTAGGGCTGGAGTGAGCCATTTTTCCCCAAATATACTAGACCGCCAGTTTTCTAATATGATGCACCCACCCCAGGGGCTGTGCATTGAGATGTGTGAAGGAAACGTTATTTATTATTATTCGAAAATAAGAAATGAATCATTGATATCAATGCTATCTGTCCTGTCATGCTCTTTCAAAGCATACGTCAGAGGCTTTTGGAGTGCAAGGCCTCCTAATGGAGGTGCCCAAGTTCCATGGTGCAGAGGTGTTGACGAATGCAAGTTCCCCCTTAATTCATGCTTCGGGTATGGCAAAGTACTGCAGCTTACCTGGATCTGCAAATAAATCACAGATTAAAGATAATACCAATTAATTAAGCACAGTGAACAAGAAATATGGCGGGGCTGGAATTCCCCTAACTCCAGTAATATTTCCTCAGATGTAGAGCTCTAGACAATGTAGTCAGTCCTGTCACGAAATTGAAAAAATTAGAATTTATCAAGACAACAATTTGAAATATGGATTTATATACATTATCATAAAAAATGAACCTTGCTCTAAGAATATGTTTTGCTAGAGATCTTGGCTAATAACTGTATGAAGCCATTATTGTAAACTAGGCATTAAAAATTTAGTATTCAGAACCTGAGGACAACCTGTACAATTTTTTAGCAATGTTTAAGGTCATGCGATACTCAATTTAGTCATTCACAAATTGCATCTAACCTAATGAAAAATGTTTAGAAGCCTCCTTTGAGGGTTTCTAAGGAAAAACCCATATACACAGGTTTTTGCTGTTCTTCCTACTGTAGAATAAATGACTGAAATAGTATATCTAAAACAAAACAAAAAATACATGTAAAATAACTGGGTGGCCAGTTAAAATGCATTCAGCAAATACTTTTGGAAAATATATAGAAAACATTGCTCAAGATTTTAAAAAAATAAATATTAGAAAAATTATGGTGTGGGAGGTTTATTAGACAAAAGAAAGAACACAGAGTTTCACATGTCTTGGTTTGTATTACAATGAGTTAATGCCAAAAGGTAATCACCAAAAAATTCAATTTAGTAAACTTTGCGGTTGTGTTACTCGAGGCTAATGAAATGATTGGATCTCAAGCAGTCCACTGTGCAGTCCAAATGCATCTAGTCTCAATTGTTATCTTTACACCATGCTTAAGCCAATGGTTTAAAACTAGTGCCCTTACACCAATGGAAAAGATTCTGGATCTCATGGGCAGAGAGTCCAGGAAATCTGGTTGGTTAGTACGCATTTTGTCGTTCTACCTAGGGCGACTAGCACATTTTAAGGTTGATGTGGTTACCTGCCTTTTCTCTGCCCGGCCTCACTCACCTTTTGATTTTTAAGAATAGGAGATGGCTGGAGGACAGGAGCTGTTTGAGACTTAATCTGAGTTAACATTATCTCATTATCACTAGCTGCCTTATGATAGGATTTTACTGGTTGCTAGGTTTTATTTCAAGAATGAAATATACAGAAAAAGTGTTTTTGATGAGTCTGTAAAGCAAAGATGTAGTCTCAATAGTAACTGCCTTCTTTACTAAATGAATGTTTTATGGAAAGGCTGCATAAACCACTGATGGATTTTTGCTGTGATATTTTTTAAAAAAGGTTCAAGTTAAGGTTACAGGTAGCATCATTTATGAAATTAATTTATTGCTTCTTTCATAAGTAAGATATATGTTGCAGCAAATAAGTGGGAATTTTAAGTGAACAAAGGCCCTTAAGATACAGTAGAATCATAACAATACTTTGCAACATAGTGAAGCATGACAATGAAAATCTTTTACCACACAATGGTTTTCTCATTGCACAGTACTTTAAAGGAGTTGTCAGGTTTAAAGATAAGCTACATATTTTCCTTTATAAAAGTATATGTGTTCCAAATTGCTGACGTTTCCTATGATAACAAGTGTTTCAATAGTATGCTACTTAGCAGAAGGGACACTTCATCTGCCCCTTCAAGTTAAAGACAATGTTTTGGATAGAAAAACAGAAGTGACTCCCTTTTGCAAGACAGCTTTGTGATGTAGAGAGCATTTTGAAAATCAGGTGTCAGTAGATGATTCTGTTATTTGATTTTGTTGTGAAGGCATCATGAGTACATTATAGATAAAAAGTTTCATAAGTACATACACTTGGAAATAGAATTTTCTAACTTCTTAAAAAATATCTTCCAGGGTGTCAATGGTTATTATATTTAGTAGTAATAGTGGCATTTATATAACACTTATTACATACCAGGAACTTGGCTAAATGTATTACATGACGCACAAGGTGGTTAACTCACTTGGACAGGCAAATAGTGAATAAATGGCAAAGCTGAGATTGGAACCCAGAGAACCTTCTCTCTTATCCATTACGTTTCTTCTTATCCATTATTTAGTGCCTCTTTGTCCTAATTATTTGTAACAAAAACTAATTTACATTAGGGAGGGTAAAAATTTGCTAGCTGAATTTCAGAGGAAAAGAAACTTTGCATAATTGGTAGGTAAGATCGAAAAATGAATATTTGACTAAATAACCTGTCCTGCAAACAGTCCATTCATGGTTTCTGGATGACTGTCTTCTACCTTCTTCTTCTTCTCAGCCTTCCAACACTCTCCCATCCTCACTTTCAGCTGATGACCTGGCTTCCTAACTTTCTAAGAAAACTTCCAGAAACTGCTACCATCCCACGTACTCCTGGTGGCATCTAACCCATAACTGACTTTTCCTCCTGTTACTAGGGATCTGCACTCCTCCCCAAAGCCAGCCTTCTGCCCTTGTGCATTAGGTCCAGTCTTCTCCTGTTGACTCAAGGGCAGGCTCTAGCAATTTTTCTCCTCCCTGAATCATTTTTTCCCCTCTCTCATTGATCATTGTTATCAGCTTGTAAACATGCTATTATTTCTCCCATCTTAAAATAAAATAAAACCAAAATACTTCTGTTGATTTTCTCATCCTTCAGCTACCAACCATTTCTCTACTCCTTTTGCAGCCAAACTCCTCCAAAAATTTTTTTTCTCCCATTCTCTCTTAAGCCTAATCCAATCAGTCTTTTGTCTCTTACACTTACTTCACCAAGACTTCCCTTGTCAAGATTACCACGTTGCAAAATCTGGCGGGCAATTCTTCGTCCCATCCTACCTGATCTATTGGTGGCATTTGACAGTTGATCACTCCACCTTCCTGGAAATGCTTTCTTCACTTGGCTTTCAGGACACGACACTCTTGATTTTCCTCACTTGTTGCTGTTCAGTCTCCTTTTCTCCTTTAGCTTTTAACATTGGAGGGCCCAGTGCTCAGTATTTGGACCCCTTCCTTTCTGTTTTTATACTTACTTCCTCAGAGAGCTAATCTAGTCTCATGACTTTAGATAAATCATCCATATCCTGATCACACCCAAATTTTTATCTCTAGCCCAGACTTTTCTGCTGAACTCTAGACTCATATATCTGGCTGTCAACTTGATATCTTCACAGATGACTACTGAACATCTTGAACTATTCAGTCCAAAAGTTATCTCCTAATTTACTTTGGATTTTGTTTGGTAAGCCAGTGTTCCTCCCATTTTGGTCTTCAACACTTTCTGCCTGAGAACTAATACCTGGAGTACTGGTTTAAAATGCAGATTTCTGAGCCTCAACCCAGATATGCTGAATCAAAATGTCTAGGAAAAGAACTCAGAAATCTGCATTTCAGTGACCTGTTCAGCTTCTTATTATGCATAGTCAAGTACTGCTTTACTCAGAGGGGGAGCCAGAGTCTTTAATCTGGGAGGTAGCAAGATCAGCTTCATTTTTGAGAAGGTAACTATAGAAGCAATGGTGAAGATGGGCAAAAAGTTATGCCAGGAGGGCAGTTCTAAGATGATTTAAAATACTGTTTGATCTAGATCAGGGGCCTTTACCTTTGCTGAGAAGCTACTTTTCGTTCCCTGAAGCAGTGAAGTTAAAGTGTAGAAGGCAGATGGGCAGTTGCCCCTACCAAAAATACTCCCTTCTCCAGGAAGAATTCTAAAAAATGTGAGAGGAAAAGGAGGAAGTGTTACCAAGTCCAGGCTTGATCTGCTCACTGCACAACAGGCCAATAAATTGGGAGATGAGGTATTGAGGCAAGGAATAGCGACTTTATTTGGAAAGCCGGGTGTCTGAGAAGATGTTGGACTAGCGTCCTAGAGTACCATCTTATCGGAGTCACCATGCTAGTTTCTTTTATAGAACAGAGAGGGGGAGGAGGTGAGGAAGTAAAGTTAAAAAGTCCCCAAATCTTGCAAAATATCTCCTGGTTTTGGCCAGCCTTGGGGAGGGCAGGTGTTAATTTCTTATTTTCTGCAGACATTCACAGGTGGGTAGGGTCAGGGTGTTTCCCTGTGAGCTGAACAAAGGCACTTTAGTTTAACATTCAGGCAGAGGGGCAGGGTTCCCCGAGGCAGGCCATTATGTATGCCTATAGCTATAGACAGAACAAAAGCAATGGAAAACAAAGGTCAAAGTAAAAGAAACAGATCCAACATGGAGTCAGACCTTGTTCTTCCCTGTTATAGAAGGGTGGAGACTCTTTTTGTGTCTTTATTCTATACCAGAAACAATAGTAGAAACATGGTACTGTTTTCATTATCTCCTTTAATTCTCAGTTAGGAGTTGTTTCAGGAGTTACTATTACCATCCACACTCTGCCGATATGAGAATTGAGACAGGGAGGGAAGGTAACTTGCTAAGGTCACCCAGCCAGTTAGTGGTAGAGCTGGTTCTGCCAGACTCCAAAAACTAACGACACCATTCAGCACTATTTGAAGTAAGACACGATTAAGAGATTTATCATAAAACTCTTAACAATCTGGTAGTAGTACAGTCATATATTTGGGGGCCTAGACCTAAATAACGAGTAGGAAAATGCTAATTAATTGTCCATATAATTCTAGGTTTTTTTTGTTTTTGTTTTTGTTTTTTGTTTTTTGTTTTTGCGTTACACGGGCCTCCCACTGTCGCGGCCCCTCCCGTTGCGGAGCACAGGCTCCAGACGCTCAGGCTCCACGGCATGTGGGATCTTCCCGGACCGGGGCACGAACCCACATCCCCTGCATTGGCAGGCAGGCCCCCAACCACTGCGCCACCAGGGAAGCCCTCTAGTTTTTTACAAAGCCAATTTCAGGTGAGACTGGGGTGACTCCAGAGAATTATAACAGAATCTTAAGTCACTTGATATGCCTACGAACCCACGTCCCCTGCATTGGCAGGCAGGCCCCCAACCACTGCGCCACCAGGGAAGCCCTCTAGTTTTTTACAAAGCCAATTTCAGGTGAGACTGGGGTGACTCCAGAGAATTATAACAGAATCTTAAGTCACTTGATATGCCTAAACAGAAATTTGAACAAAATAATGAAGTTGAACAATGATAAATTCAGGATTACTATACTCAAGAGAAAAAATAAACTATAAAAATATGAGGGAAAGAAGCATTTACATTTGTGTAAAGAGTCATAATCTTGCATCAGAGTGGTATAGTGATTTAAACAAACTTGTTGACATAGAGTTTTGTGATTTTTTCATATTTTTTGTCGATATATAGATGTCTTAAACACCTCCTTTCTCAGTAGTATGTGAAATTTTCTTAAGGTCAAATAATTGTGTGGCTTTTAAAAATTTTGTATGTAATCCCTTACCTCCCCTAAATGCCTACAGGTTTTCTAAATAGATCATTAAAAGTACCAGGTGTAACTAATTGGATGCTGCATACAATTTAGTGTTTTACAACTTTGAAGATATGTGGATAATTAGGAGAGAGTTCAGAACAGATCTGGAGGCATCATTTTGTTTATAAAGAGAGCAGTAGAACTAGCCTTAGGAAGAATGGATGAGAAGCTGATACATAGTCAGAGAGAATTTAAATTTAAAAGTGATGAAGAGAAGATAGAAGAGGAAACAATTTTGAATAGTAGCATTGAGGCCTTTAAAAAATTAAATATTGGAATGTCACTTGGTAAGATTCTATAAACTATTTAGTTCCTTTTTCAGATTATATCCAGAATCTGATCTCTTATCACCACCTCCACTGACCACTTGGTTTCAAGCCACAATTATTCTCCTTTGGATTTATTTCAGCAACCTCTTAACTGGTCTCATTTCTACTCTTGTCCTCGTAGAGTCTATATTCAACCTAGACGCCAAAGTGATACTGTTAAAATTTAAGCCAGATCATGTAAGTCCTCTACTCAAAACTCTGCAATGGCACTATATTTCTTTCAGAGAAAAACCAAAGTTCTTACAGTGGTCTCCAAGGCTCTACAGGATCTGAGCCCCGTTGCACTCTGACCTTTCTCTCCACTACGATTCTCACTGACTGGGGCAGCTCTAACCTTACCAGTTTCCTCAGACAATCCAAGCCAACTCTCAGGATGTTGGCAATTGGCTCTTTCCATTCTAATTTCATTTCTTGACACTCTGCACTCATCCAACTCATTCTAACTTTCAGCTTCAGTGAACGTCCTGCAACAAACTTCGGTGACTTCCAGTCTCTCATTTAACAGTCACATTCCTCCACTAGAGTGTTTCAAGTTGTTTAACACCTCTATCAGTAATACATAGATTTAATTTTAGGAAAAAGCTTATTTAAAATTGATTTGCTAAAAGAAACAGAAGAAAAATGTGGGTAATAATCTGCTTTCAGTTATTAAGACAAAAGATGACAGTGTCTGCAAAACAAGAATTATCATCATCCCCTAGAATAATGCCAAGACATGGAAGATATTCAATAAGTATTTGTTTACTGAAATATCATAATTACTACCTATTACGCATTTATTCTATGTTTGTCATAGTGGTACGTGTTAACACGTTATTTTATTCAACTCTCAAATAGCTTTTTAACTATTATATTATAGATGTGGAAAATGAAGCACCAAGAAGTTAAATAATTTATTCAAGGATTTATAGTTAATAGGTGATAGAACGTGGATGACAGAAGTAGATTAAATAGTTAAATAAAAATTGTATTCTGTACATCAAAATAGTTCACTCTGCCCCAGACAGATATAATGTAAAAAGCTCTACCTTTGCATATATTGAACAAGTTTTTCATTTTACGTAGAAAAAATACAGGCTTCATGAGTTTAAACAAGGAAAAAAAAAACTGGTTAACTACCAGGAAATAAAAATTGGACTGATGTTAGACTTCCTGTTTGAAGCACTAAATTCTGGGATATTGCCATCAAGCTGAGTTGCTATTCTTGGGTGAAGGCAACATACATTCTCACATATGTGAAATTGGATTCCTGGGGTGCCCTCTGGTTCAGGATGAAGCTTAGCAACACTCTTGTTTAAGAGATGGGAGGTGCCTTTCTCTGGCCCTTGCTACATGCCAGGGTCATGTAACTCTCCAGAGCAGCCCTTGCAAGTGCCACGCTCATGTCTGGTGCCCAGTACAGGTGTCTCTGTTCTCAAAGAACATATTCTGTGCCCTCTTTGTTCCCAGCCTGAGCCTCTTGTATCTACTTTATCTTTAGGTATTTCCATGTATCTTACTAGCCATTTTCCACTTGGGAAAATTAAATACCTGTTGTGTCTATTTTATTTATAAGGATTACATGAAATAAACCAGTTAAGTTCCTAGTATACTTACCCATAGTATGGGTCGATACAATTTTGTCTCCTTCCTTCTCTCTCTCCCCCCCCACACCTTTTTTCTTCACTTTACTCAAGAACCCTTGAATCTTACACTAAGATACTTTAAAACTTACTGGTTCATGATCGTTCAGCTTTTTTCACACTCTGCCAGATATTCATTCTTCCCCCCTCTCTTCACTCTGGTTTTATATGACCAGCCCCTGTTTGGTTAATAGGAAAAACGGGTCCAAACCTTTATCTCATTCTGTATGTGTCTTCAGAATACTTTGCTTCTAGAAAATTCGAAAGAATACTGGTAAATGAATATCTGTACTCAACTATTTGCAAGTAAGTTGCGGACATAGTATTTCACCTCTCAAGATTTCAAAACTATGTTCCTAAGGACAATAACAATATAACCACAATATTTTTATCACACCACAAAGTTTAACATTGGTATAATAATTTTATCTAATATATAGCTAGTATTCAGATTTTCCCAATTGTTCCCAAAATGTCCCATATAGATTGTTTTTTCATGCAGGATCCAATCAAGAACTATGTATTTCATTAAGTCTTTAATCTAAAAAGATCTTCCACCTTTTTTTTTCTCTTTCAGTACTTTAACATTTTTAAGGGGTCCAGGCCAGCTGTTGTAGAAATTCTCACAGTCTGGATTTGTCTGATTTTTTTTCCACATGATTAGATTCAGATTAAATATTTTGAGAAGAATCATCCATAGGCCAGTGGTTCTCAAGCACTCTGATCTCATAATCTTTTTACATGCTTGAAAATTATGGAGAACCCAGAGTTTTTGTTATGTGGATTATATCTATCAATATTTGTCATATTAGAATTAAAACTGATAATTTTAAAAACATTTTTTAGGGGCTTCCCTGGTGGCGCAGTGGTTGCGCGTCCGCCTGCCGATGCAGGGGAACCGGGTTCGCGCCCCGGTCCGGGAAGATCCCACATGCCGCGGAGCGGCTGGGCCCGTGAGCCATGGCCGCTGGGCCTGCGCGTCCGGAGCCTGTGCTCCGCAACGGGAGAGGCCACAACAGAGGGAGGCCCGCATACCACAAAAAAAAAAAAAAAAACACATTTTTTATTAACTCACTTAAAAAATAGCAAACCCATGAGATGTTAATTTTCCAAACCAAAAAAATTTAATGACAACAATGACATTGTTTTATATTTTTAAAAGTCATTTTAATGTCTGCCTTAATAGAATGCAGCTGTGTCTCATACCTTCATCTACATTTAATCTGTTGCAATATGTTGTTTTGGTTGAAGCATATAAAGAAAACATGGCATCACACAGATATGTAATGGGAAAATGGAGGAGTTTTTAAACTGTCTTTTCATACTTCACAGGTGGTGGTCATTTCCTTAGAGATTGCAAAAGGGTTATATTCTACTTCTATTATTCCTTCTAATTTTATGCGCTATAAAATCTTTTTATTCTTTCTCTCTTCCAAAAGGCAATTTAGTAATCTTAAAATTTATACTGGAAGACCTATTAGTTGCTTAATTATTTCTTTTTAATTATCAATTTTCAAAGTAATGAGTTTATGCACTAGCAACCTCCAGTAGTTTCCAGTGAGTTCATTTTGTACTCATGGCTTTTTATATAGTCAGTGTGCTTTAATCACTTAAACTATATATAGTCAATGTGTTTTAATCACTTAAACTAAATTCTTTTTGATGTAGAAATTGTCTTATCTTTGGTCAGTGTGGCTTTGACACATTTCATTAACTCTCAATAACATGAAACTCTGTCACAACAAAGTATCCCAGTCCTGCATCAGCCACGTCTCCAAGGAGCCCTGGTTGCTTTCAGATGAAAATGATATTATACTTGATGATCAGTCTGGATCCTAGTGTTTATTGCTGCTATGGTTGTTTTTGCTTCTGGGCATTTTCAGTGGCCAGACCTAGAAAATACATCTTTTTGAAAAAGCAGGGCAATCATGAGTTAACACCAAGATATCTCAAGCTTGGCACTGTTACTATCTTGGGTCAGTTAATTCTTTATTGTGGGGATTGTCCTGTGCATTGTAGGATGTTTAGCAACATCCCTGGCCTCTCCTCAGTAGCACCTAACCCCTCAGTTGTGTAAAACAAAAGTGTCCCCAGGCATTGTGAAATGTCCCAGAGTGGAGGTGGGGAATGGAGGCAAAATTGCCTCTGGTTGAGAACCACTGGTTTACACTTATATTTCTAGTAACATTAAAATAGTTCCCGGATGGTTTTGTACACACACACACATACATTTCTTTTTTCAAAATACCAATATTAGCATGACCTTTATTCTTCCATCCTCTGCATGAAATCTTAGTCCAATCATATAGTTTTTAATCAGAAGAACAATCGTATCTCAGGATCAAAATGTGCAGGCCAGCAATACAGTAAAAATTACAAACTCTCATCTAATTTAGGATTTCTCCTTTGCCCCAGCTCAGCACTGCTTGGGGCCTGGGGCCTGAAGCCTGCAGGGAAGAAAGAACAAGATCACCTCCTTCTCACCCTGCTCACACGCATTAAGACTGATTAGCAGCTGATTTTGACCTTTTCAGGGCTAAGGCATGGGAAGAGGGGTTGCAGGGAAAGGCACAGTTGTACACGGCAGGTACATACATGACTGTCACTGGAGTTCTCTGTGTTTGGTGGATGATTGTAGTTGACTCTTTCTCTGGCAAGATACTTTGGTAGGATTCTTGGGGATATTTCACTGGGAAGCCCCAACTGTAATCCTGTAATGCAGGTGATGCCTCTCTTCTTTTCTGGACTCCTTAGCCTCTGGACTTCCAGTGGTCAGCCCTATACAGACTCCCTCTGTTGGACCACAATGCCTTCTAGGCTGTCCTCATAGGTGGAACCATTTTAAAAAAGAAGGAAATTTTTTATGGACATAAATAGCTTCAGAAGAGTGCTCAAATTAAAGGTGTAGATCTTAATGAATTATCACTAAGCAAACCATGGAAACCTTGTTACCATCACCCAGGTCAAAAAATTTAAAAAATCATTAGCTTTCCAAAAGTCCCCTTGCACCCCTTCTAATCACTCCCTAAAAGTAACTACCATCCTGGCTTCTAACATCATAGATAGTTTTAACTGTTTTTGAACTTTATATTAATGGAGTCGTACATTTTCCTGTGTCTAGTTCTTTCATGCAACATTATACTCATGGAGTCCATTCACGTTTTTGCATGGGCTAGACATTCATTCTCATTACTGTATGATGCATTGAATGAACAAAATAGAGTTTGTTTATACATTATGCTGTAGATGATCACTGGGTTGTTTTCAATTTGGGACTATTTATGAACACCGTTTCTATAAATATTCTTGTACAATTTTTTTTTCTTATATGCATACCTATCCTTACAAGATAAGTTTTGTATGTGCCTCTCTGAGGATCCTGGGAATTTCACTGGTCCTCGACCAGTATTTGTTCCGTGGCACATGTTTATACACCATGTGGTAGTGAAAATCATCTCCCGTAAAGACCAAGATTTTTGTTTGTTTGTTTGTTGTTTTTAGTCGTGGATAATAACTCCTCTCCCAACTCAAAGTTTTGGACAGATTCCTGGCTTCGATGAAATATTCTTTAAAAAATATTTTAACAATATTCTTGGTAGTGTTTTTAAGCACTATTTTCATGAATAAGACAGCCTTTAGAGAGTCTCCATTTTGTGCAAACTTCAGTTCCTGCCCCTTTCTCCCATTAAGCCTGATGTCACATATCCCAAACCCTCGTGGGCTTCAAACCCCAGCTCTTGGCTCCTAGGTCCTATATCTGCATCTGAAATGTTTTTGCATTACTGCAAAGTTCACTCAAGTTTAACCCTCTGGCTTTCATATCTTTCTTTTTTCTGACTTATGAAATTCCCTTCCTTCCTTCCTTCCTTCCTTCCTTCCTTCCTTCCTCCCTTCCTCCCTCCCTCCCTCCCTCCCTTCCTTCCTTCCTTTGCTCTTCCTTGACTGTAATTTGACAACATGTTTCTACCATAGTTTATCCACTATTTGTGTATTTGTGATGGAAAGAGTGTTCCCATTTGCACTAGCTTATATTACCTTAAGCCCAAATTTTGGTGGGTTATATCATACTTTTTCTTCTTTGCTCCTTTATCTGTTGAACATATACTCATTTCTCCTGTCATTTTGCTACATATTTCCCTCTCCTTTTCATAAAAAGCCATGAAAAATTGTGACTTCTCTCAAACTAAATTGAAATGTGTTCACTTGTGCTCAGAGAGGTAACACAAATACTATAGATTTCTTATTTTAAAGGTAAATTTCTTTCTAGCTTATAATAAAGAGATTCATTTCAATTAAAATGGAACTTTATTTGTCCTGTATCTAAAATTTTTGTACATCACTAGACAAGTAAAATGATCATATTTTAATAGTGCTAATCACATTTTAATAGTGCTTTTATTTTCACAGAATATGATTTTTTAAATAATAGTAACACTTGGAGTTATATTAAAATGTTCAATATAAAGACCAATTAGAAACAGTATATAAATATAACCATTCAATAATCCCTATTTTACATTGTTAAACATACGTTTTTCAGAGATAGTTTAAAATATTTATGTTTTTGCAAAGTTAGGTATTAAAAATAAGCTTGTTAAAGGCTCTACATGTAACTTATTGTTTACTGGTATAAAAAGGCAAGGAATTTACTGAAATAAAAGGCATTCTGTAATAAAAATAAATGTTGAAATGTGATAAATAAAAATCTGGAGCAAGTGATTTTTATGACAATAAGTGGAATATTATTATAGATCTTATATTGTTGATTATAAATATATTTATCACTGTTGCTGAAATAATGCATATAATTAGGGTTACATGTATTCAACAAACATTTACCAAACTCTTACTAGACACAAGGATCTAAAGACCTAGTTTCTACTCTCACAGAGTGTAGGGGAAACAGGCACACAGCATTTATAAGAGGAAGATATGGAATGTGCAGTTGCACAACAGAAGAAAATCCACACCTTTCTAGGATCAGTCAGTTAAGACCAGAATTGAAAGATGAGTAAGAGTTTGCCAAGCAGATAAATTTGGAAAAGGGAGGAGAGTCATAGAGACATTAGAGAGTTTGGGGAAATACAATGATGTTGTACAATGTAGTACAACTGGAGCATAAAGAAAATAAGAGAGTAAGTAATTAAAAAGAAAAGACATAGTAATTAATACTCACCTTTCACTTTTCCCACCATAAAGGAGGTAAGAGGTTTTCCAAGGAGAAAGAAAAAATGGTGCTCTATTACAGACTTCAGGTAATAGTTCTCTAGTTTTCAACAGGGGCAAATGCTGTATATATCAAGAGGAGATGTAGATAGTATCTCTTATTTGGGTAAACTCTCCTGTTGTTGATCATTATGCCCCTCTTTCTGTTTGTGGTGACCCATAGCTTATAAATACTCCTGAATGTCTTGTAACTCCTGAGGGTGACGGTGTGGGTAGACAGCAAGGATGTTAGAAAGTAGAATGCATAGAGTGGTTTAATACAGTGACTTTTTATAGACTCGTTGTATAGTGACAATGTTATGTTGGACTCTGGAGCAGCAGCAATATGCAATTTGAACCATCAATCTGTGACTTACGAGAAATCAGCAAGTGGATCTGGACGTGGATGTGTTTTTCAAAGCCAGGATATAAATTTGGGACTACTGTCTGAAGAAAAGTGGTAGCAACAGACATTACGTTGGATTTGCACCCACCAGAGTTTAGTATTTTGCAGACTTCCCAGATAATGTTGTAACAGAGCCAATGCTTTTAGTTGTGAACTTTCTTCATCTGCATATACAGCCAGGTACTTGGTGGATTGACGCATGTGATGGAGTGGTCCTTTCTACATCCCTTGCCTTCTTGGTGGCTCTGAGTCCAGGCCAAGTGTTGTGGTAGGAGACAGGCCTGGGCCCCATGCCAGCTTATTTTAGTTATCTCTAGTTGGGATTGGCTGGCTGCAACATTTCTTAAGCCAAAAGATATCTTAGAGAAGATTAACCTTTAACTATCCCCCCTATATTTGCTTGCATGATGCTGTAGCTGCTTTGCAGTTTTGACAGCCCAAAATTAGTGTTAAACATAACCATAGCTTAGAGTGGACTGAGCTTCCAGATTTCGTTGTCATTCCATTCTTTATATGAATCTATGTTGATATGAGTCATGCCAATTCCTCAAGGTAGTGACTTCATGCCGGTAGCTTTAATTACCACAGATATTCCTTCCCATCCAACATCAAATCTTGAAATGCTTATCATTTTTGCCCCCAAGAGTTATAAGGATTGCAGTCTATTTGGTAACTATAATTTCTTTATTTATACTTAAATATATATTTCAATTTATTTAGAACTTGTTATCAATCCTTTCACACCAGACTTCTTCTCTCATGCATTCTCTATTGTAACTCATCTATTGTTGGCTAGGTTACATCTTTAGGAATCTCTTTAGGAAGAGTAGTATATCAGGGCCTTATTTCCTGATTTTACGCATATTTGAGAATGTCTTTCAATTGCCTTTAAAAGTGAATAACTTGGCTAGGTGCAAAATTCTTGGGTCATATCTAGAACAGATCTACCTGTATTTGGCATTTAAGGATGTGATAATAATCATAATTGTAGTAGACAGTCATTAAGTACTTGCTATATACCAGACTATTCTAAGCTCTTACATGAGCTCATTTAGTCCTTAAATGTGGCCCAAGGTACTAATATTATCTTCCTTTTACTTGCCATAGGTCACCCAGCTAATAAGTAGTGAGGTTGAATTTCGAACTTAAGCAGTATTGCTCCAAAGTTCATACCCTTAACTACCTATACAACCTCTTGGGTTAATTAAGCTAAAATGTCTAGTTGTGTGACCTTAAGCATGTTACTTAACTTATCTGTGCCTCAGTTAATTTTATAAAATGGGAGTAATAATACCTCCCAAGGTTGCTGTGATGATTAAATGAGTTAATATATGCAAATAGCTTGTAACAGTGCCTAGCACATAGTAAGTGCTTAGTAATTGTCTGTTGTTGTTATTATTATTATCTTACAGATTGTAGGTTTCAGATATGAGCTTTGAACAAGCAATCTGACTTCAGTAACTGCTCTTCAGCACTGCAGTATCAGCAGTTAAGATGGCATTTCAATTAAGTGGGGAAAAGGGATTATTCAAAAAACAGTGTTGGGACATACTCAATAAAAACTCAATAAATATTTGTTGAATTAATGAGGATTTTGTAAAAGTGTATATATATTTACTTAACGAATGTTAACAAATAGATGTTAAATACCTTCTAGGTCTGTATAGACAGAATGGAAGAAAACACGAAAATGAAAATAGTTGCATGATAATGAGATTGTAGATGATTTTCTGTTTTGAATTTCCTTAATTTGTTACAAAATTTCTCTGATGATACAATTTATGAAATGAACAATTTGACCAGATAATCACTGAATTCTTTTTCATATATTTTAAGTTTGAGGTACCTACAGAGAGGTAGTTGGAAGGTCAGAGCTCAGGATGAGATTTTGGAACCATGCAGAGATGATGAGACTACCACCTAGTGTGTACAGTGGAATACAACATATAAGGAATAGGCAAAGGAAGAGGGATCAACAGTGGGAACTTAAACTGAACTGTTGGAAAGAAGATGAAAAGTCAGAAGAGACATGCTTCAAATAAAATGGGGGACAGGTGTGGAGAGAAATTACCCATGGCAAATTGTACAAAAAGTCAAGGAAGAATTCACTGTATTTAGGAATGAAGAAATCTTTGACGATGTTACTCCACTTTATAAGAACAGTGAACATATAAGCCAAATTACAGTATGCTGAGGAGTAAAGGAAATTGAATAAATACTGCAAATATAGACGACTTTTTCAACAACTTAGATGACAAAGAAAGGGATGAAGTCAAGGAGACTTTAGAGTGAGACAGTTTTTTTTTTCCTTGATGCTGGAATTTTTGAAATGGAAAAACTTGAGGAGAAAGGAGGATATCATTGGAGGGGGAGAGAATAAAGATTTTAGGAGAGAAAGGGGGAAATGGATGGTGAAGATTTGAAAGCAGGTAGGAAGGAATGGTTTCAGGAACAGACTGCATGCCCTCTAATGGGGACTCTTTCTCTGAAACACTGAAAGGGGTGCTGTTGTAAATCATTTAAGAAACAGAAATGAGAAAACAGCAGCATTGCAGCTGCTGATGGTTCAGGATTTTTTTCTGGATATTCATGACAGAGGAGTAGAGAGTAGAACAGCCTCCCTTCAAACAACAATTACATCTCTGACACTGTTTAAGTTTGTTCTCTGGATAGCATGGAAAATCTTGCTTTCTATTGTCTGTTCTCTCTTCTTGTGAGAAATCAGTGTAGAGTCTAGATAAGTGATGATAGATCAATAGATTAATAGATAGATAAACTTACACACACTTTTACTTCCACACTCACTCCTGCAGCCTGCAAATATAACTTGTGGAAAAAAATTAAACCATAGTTAGATCCGAGAGTAGCATGCAGTACATTCTGCTAATCTAGTGGGCATGGATGTGAAGCTTCATAACTGCCCTTTATTAGGAGGAAAGCTCAATGCCCAGGACTCCTAAAAAAGAGAATGATCACTAGTATGTGAGAGTACATGAATATAAGTTTGTGGAGGAATACATTTTTAAGAAAAGACTATCTGTTCTCATCCAAAAGTGCCCCAGGTCAAGAACCATTTTGTTATTAGCTATCCCATAGACATGGCCTTTTTGCCATTCGCCATTGGAGCATAACCTTTTCCCTGCTCAGTTAAGCACACATTTAAGGTACCTCTGTGTTCCTGTACTACAAACTTTGGCCAAAAGTGTGGATCTGATTTTAATGTAGACTAATATAAAATACAATAGGAAAATTCCATAATTTTTAAAATTATTTTTTATGTTTAAGTATGCTGATGATGTTAAAAGTCTCACAGTCTGTTTCATAGGAATTTATTGGAAAATAAGAAGTGCCAAAGCAGTAAATTTTCTAGTTAATAATTATTTACATGTTTAAGCTGAAAATTTTTTTTCATTTTTGTTTAATCTAAGTAAGTTAGATTGCTCCATGCCTTATTAAATATAACATATTTTTGGTTTAAATAATCATCATCGTTGAATATTAAATTCTTATTCCAGACTTTTTGAAGGGTATAAGTGGTTTCCCCTACACAAAATGACCCCAGGATCACGTTTTACCCTTATTTTTTTGTAATTCTTCTGTCCTCTTCTTAATTGATTTCTCATTGTTTTAAATTGTTCTCCCTTTGTCATTATTTCTATTATCCTGTTTTCTAATTTGTAGCCAAAATAAACCAGACAATAAAGTCAGTACAGTTAATGACATTTTTTTACATGCTCTTCAAATTCATGAGATCCTTTAAGAGTGAGCTAGCTCCAGGATTTTAAGAATTAAACACATAAGTTTTATAAAAAGCCTATTACAGAGACTTCTTTAATTGTCTGTATCTGTTTTCTTGAAGGTTTATATGTCAAAAAGAAAAGGTTTTACTAGAACTTGCCTATCTTAACACACCAATGCTTATCAGCCATATATAGCTATTCTTTAAATAACAATGATCTAAGAGCATTCTGATGCTGACACTATTAGTAAGATGCACAGAAATTTTTTACAAAATATTTTTAAAGCAGTCCTAGAATTGGTTTCTAAGCTGTATTTCCCCTCATTTAGGCTCCTGAAGGCATGGGTAAAGTATTAAGCAAGTTTGGAGCATTACCAGCATTCAGCTATGCAAGCAAGAGGCTGGCTGAGACAGTCATGCACTTGCTAATGTGCACCTCTCCTCTTTTTCAGTTGTCACTGCATAAACTTTCCAGCGGTTTTATATATTATAAAAATAATTTTTACTTTTTTGTTTTTTAGGGCAGCATAACTACTTATGTGCTGGAAGAAACGACTGCATTGTTGATAAAATCCGCAGAAAAAACTGCCCAGCATGTCGCCTTAGAAAGTGCTGTCAAGCTGGCATGGTTCTTGGAGGTAATGATGATGTTTTCATCAATAACATACTGTCTGATATTTACATTATAAGACGGTGGGTCAGAAAATCCTAGTTTTCTTATTTCTGTCTTGATTATTGGTGTCTGGATGAAGCAATCAATACCATCTCATTAATGCTGTGGATTTCCAGCATGTTGAAGTGTGTTATAGAGAAGTAGTAAACCTCCATTTGTCTATATTGCTTATAAGAAGATGTTATGGGATGTTCACCAACCTCTCATTAAGTGACATGGTTGGAGTTTAGGCTCTGCTACTCACTGCCTATGCAGTCTTGAGTAAGTCACCAACCCTTTCTGAGCATCAGTCTCTTTGTCTATAAAATGAGAACAATGAAGTCCCTTCCAGCTCAAAAACTAACTCCATGAATTGGTTAAGTACATTAATCTCCATCCCTTCCTCTCTCTATCAACCCCTCCCTTGCTATTTCCCTCCCCCATTTTCTTTAAGTAACTAGATATTGCACACTCACACTTACTGGGTACTATTTTAAGTTCTGGCAGTGTTAGCAGCAAACAAAATGGACCAAATCCCTGTCTTCATGGAGCTTACACTCTGGGGGGAGGAGCAATAAATATATATGTCAAATGATGATAAGTGCTGTGGAATGTATTAAACAGTGTCAGTTAATGGGGAGTATCAGGGAGGAGAATCACTCCTGAACCCTTTACTCTGATTAATATTTTCATTTTATTTAGTCATTTCCTAAAGCAATAATGTCTCTGAAATCCTGAGTTGGATGTTGTAGTTATAATTTTCCTAACACAGGTTTAAAAAATTCATAGCTATTTAAATATATATTCAGTATACCACCTAACATAGATCATGTACTGTAAATGGTATGTGTTACCTTCTGAGAAGGAGTGTATGAGACCAATATGTTTTGAATTTCCACTGTTTTAAGCACCCTGCTTAGTTCTGTCTTTGCTGCCTGTGAACATGATACAGTCTAATCAGTAATAAAATAATTATCAAACAGAAGAGTAGGTGATTTAAGAGAAGTTCCAAACATTACTATGCAAGTAGAGCAAAAGAATGAATTAATTCTATCTGAGGGAGTTGGCAAAAGCTTCAGAGAGGAGGCTTTCAAAGAGTGAATAGAAACTTTATAAGTGGAAAAAGAGTATTTACAATGAAAAATGATGCATTCCAGTGATGATTTTTCTGGAAAGTCAACTGTTTACTGGGAACAGCAAGAAATGAAGCTTGAAAGCTATCTTGGGCCAGCTGGGATCTGGAGTTTGAACTCTATTCTGTATGCAGTGGAACCAGTGATCTTTCTAATAAACCATCTGTGGACCATCCATGGGATAAAGCCCAGATTTCTAAATGCAGCACATGGGCTCTTTCATCACCTAGCAACTGCTCTCTCTTTTTCTAAGCCCTACTCCCACCAATCCCTGGGGAACCCGACACTCCAGTCACCAACTTTCACCGGTCTTTGCACACATTTGACTTTTTCCTGCACCATTCTCCTTTCACTCCTTGTGAACTGTTACATATCCTTCATATTAAGTTCAAGTGTCACAATTTTTGTGAAATCTTCCCATCACCCCAGTCAGTGCAGGGGCAGGGGTTTTGTGGGGACACAGTTCAAAGTAGTGCTTTTCATATCTGGGGAGGTTGAAAGCCCTTGAGCCAGCCTGGATTGGACCTTGCCCTGATTGTACTTACTTCAGCATTCCTACCCTTGCAATGCAATGTTGACCAAAGTGGAAGTCATGAGACCCAGCCACCCTACCCCAGTCCACATGAGGCACCAAGAATTCACTCTCTTCCCATAGCTTCTTGTATACCCTCGTTATAGTACTCACCTCATTGCTTTATAACTGTTTACTGGTATCCCATTCAAGGATTTTCTCCTAATCCAAGATTGAGTTGTTTGCAAGCAGGAATTTCATTTTGGTGTTTTACCACCAAAGTACTTGTTTAAGAAGTGCTCACTAAAGATTTGTGACTATTATTTTGAAGTCATTTGAAGTACAGGTCTCTATACATTCTTGAACATGAAGTCCAACTGTAGTCATTTCCAGGACACAAGAAAGAGTGTTTGGAGGAGGCAAAGGGAATATGGTCTAATGTAGTGTTTTTCACTTTGAGGAAGGGTGCTAGCCCTTGAAGCAGTCTTCCATTCCATGATTGCATTTATTTTAATGGTCTTACTATTATAATGGAAAAGTTATTTAAGATGGACCAAAGTAAAAATGATGAGACACCCAGCCACTGAGAAACTTGGGTTTGTTCAGAAGAGAAACTTGGGTTCCAGCCATCTACAAGACAGATGCTCAGTAAGAAATAGAGTAACAAGGAGAAGAGAACTTCAGAGAAGACTCATAACTGAGATGAAAGGGGAGGATGTCCACTCCAGGGACATAGAGTCTAAAGTAGCATCAGAGCAGGGTCAGCAGCAAGACCACAGAGCTGTTGTAATTGACTTCAGCCCCAGCCTCAGAGATTAGAAAGAGAAATAGGCAGAAATATGAGCATATTGTCCTTAATTTTCTTGTGTTCCCATCACGTTCGCAAGGTTTTCTGTTACCATCCTGTGTCTCAGTTCTCCTGAAATCTTATGGATTTTTCTTCCCTTGCATAATTTATTTCAATCAGTAAACTACCTTTTATTGCTGGTGACCATAACATTTATCATTCAAATCAGGACACAGCTGAGAATAAAATGGAGCATAGGAATAATTAAACTGGTATAACAGATGTAAACTGACACTGTCCCAGGCTATCTGGGACACAGGGCAAGTCCCCCATTTTTCCAATTAGAAGATGCAGATGTGTCCTGACCAAAATGAATATGTAAACTTCTGGGAATGTAGCTAAATAATCAAGTGTTTACTTATATAATATTTCATTTATTAGTTTAGTTAAACACAAATATTTAAATTACATACAAAAATCTATTGATTTTCTACTCTCACATTTTATAAACAATTTTATTCCAACTAATTTCACAAACCTTTGACAGCAGGACCTTTGCTCCAGTAGAGCCATTTTTTAAGTCAGCTAATCATTTCCCAGAGTTCAACAGCATTTTATCTAAAATGTTTGATATGTAGCACTTCTTGAATTCATATACAGTAATAATAATATAATTGGAAATCTATCCTAAGACAAAAATACCTATTCATATAACAGTTTTAATGATTGTCCCGTAAGAGTTTTTTTTGGTGATTTCCCCATAAAATAAACACTTTATTATTTAATTGTGGAATATATCAAGCCTACCAAAATATTAAATGAATAAACACCTGTATCTTTATGCATATATTTAAGAAGTTCTCTAGGCTGTATATCTAGAAAGGAATTAAGTCTGGTTCACTAAGATATTATGTACCTTCAAACTTACTAAATGTTACCTAATCACCAAATTACCCTCTAGAGTCTTTGCTTCCACCAATGTTTGAGAGTTCTTGTTATTATGCATCCTTACCTGTACTTGGTATTTTCAGACTTTAATTTTTTTCTAATTCGATGGTCATAAAATTGGTATCCAATTTCAGTTTAATTTTTGTGTCCTGGATTGGTGGTGAAGGCAAATATTGCTGTCTTTATTGGCCATTTATATTTCCTGTTCCATGAATTAGCTGTTCATATTTATTGGCCATTTTTCAACTGGATTGTTTGTCTTTTTTCTTATTGATCCATACAACTTACCTCTATACTGTCTACTAGTCCTTTGCAATCTATATCTTAAATTTTTGCCTTATTTATGATGTCTTTTTTCTAATTTTTATATAATCACGTGTCAGTATTCTCCCTTTATATCTCTTAACCCTGAAATCGTACAGATAATCTACTAAAAATCATCTAAAATCTTATAAGTCTGTTTTTCACACTCATGTCCTTAACCTACCTACAAGTATCTTCTTAGGTAAGGAGACAAGAATAAAACCTTATTTTCTATATGGATAACCAGTTGCCAGAGCACATTTATTGACACATGGTCTTCAATATGTTTTTGATAGTGCACTCCTGTAGAAGTAAAAATGTTCTAAGCCTTCACCCCCAACTCAGGTCTATTTATAAGTAAATTATACATATGTGCTACTATCAAATTATATTATATATTAGTGATGCTTAATTTCTTTTTATTTCCTTACTAAAAATATAAAAAGTAATTGTAATATTTTTCTGACAGTACTCCATTTCTGTTATATATCTAATTTCCGTATGTGTTTGCTTTTCTTCCTGGCTTCTCTGTTCTGTTCCATTGTATATACCTGCACCACTACCATACACTCTGAAATATTACAGGTATCAAGCTACATATTGATACCTGGTAGAATAAGTCTCCTTAAGTTACACTACTTCCAAATTGTTGGCTTTTTTTGGCCCTCTAAATTGTTCTTCTAAAGTGATGCTTAAAAGGTTTATTCATAATGGTATCTAACACTTAAAACCATGAGTTCTTACCCATGGGAATTAGCTATATATCAAAATTCTTTGCCTCTTTTTTTTTCCATCAGATAACCTTTACAATCCTGTGGTCAGCATCACACGCTGAGAAATAACATAGTGGTACATTTAATTATTTCATAAGTAGGTTTGCACAGAGGTTTATTAGAAAGAAGCTGGCAGCACACCCTGATATGTTGCAGTCCTGATGTTGTTCTTCCTAGGATAGTCAGTGGTAAGAGTCTGGAAGTCAGTAACCCAACTCATGGAAACCAGGAAGAAGGTAGTCAATTTATTGGATTAGATTCTAATTGCTACTCCTGTAATAAATTTCTGGAGTAAGGGGGAGTGTACTTGTGGTCTAGTGAGAATTACAACTTATTTTAAAAGACGATAAGAGTTGCTTAAGGTTCAATTCTTCAATAATTAGTAGAGTTTCACCAAAGTAATAATTGCCTATACACTACAGAAAGTAGAGCCCATGTTCTCTTCCTCCCTTGTTTCCTTCCATCTTTCCTTCTTTTTTCTTTCCTTCTTCATGTTTGTCACTTTTCTTAGGTTTCTCATTTCTAATAGAGTCCATCTGAATAACAAAAGATGAAACAGAAGAGAACACTGACTATTGTAAATAATGCTGCAATGAGCATAGGAGTTCATATATCTTTTTGAGTAAGTATTTTTATTTTCTTCAGGTAAATACCCAGAAGTGGCATTGCTGGATAATATGGTAATTCTATTTTAGTTTATTTGAACACCTTCATACTGTTTTCCACAGTGGCTGCACCAATTTACATTCCCACCAACAGTGCATGAAGGTTCCCTTTTCTCCATATCCTTACTAACACTTGTTATTTCTTGTCTTTTTGATGATAGCCATCCTGACAGGTATGAGGAGATATTCATTGTAGTTTTGATTTTCATTTCCCTGATATTAGTAATGTTGATCACCTTTTTGTGACCATCTGTATGTCTTCTTTGGAAAAATGCCTATTCAGATCCCCTACCTATTTTTTAATTGGATACATGATTTGCAAATATTTTCTTCCATTCAGGTAGTTGCCTTTTCATTGCAACATTATTTACAATAGCTACAATGTGGAAACAACCTAAAGCGTCCACTGGTGGGTGAATGGATAAAGAATATGTGGTGTATATTATATATATATATACAATGGAACATTATTCAACAATAAAAAAGTGGAATCTTACCATTTTTGGCAACAGGGATGGGATGGGACTTAAGGGCATTATTCTAAGTGAAATAAGTCAGACAGAGAAAGACAAATACTGTATAATCTCACTTATATGTGGACCCTAAAAAAAAATGAGCTCAAAGATACAGAGGACAAATTGTTTGATGCCAGAGGCAGGGGATGGGGGAGGGTAAAATGAATGAAAATGGCCAAAAGGTACAAACTTCCAGTTATGAAATAAATAAGTTATGGATATGTAACGTACAGCTTGGTGACTATAGCTAATAATACTGTATTGTATATTTGAAAGATTCTAAGAGAGTAGATCTTAACAGTTCTCATCACAAAAAAAAATAGTTCCACAAATAATGAATCATCATGTGGTACGTCTAAAACTAGTGTAATGTTATATGTCTATTTTATCTCATTAAAAAAATAGAACATTGAAAAACTTTTAAAAGAGTTAATAATCTTATGGTAGAATATCAGAGATCAGAAATATTAATGTTTTTGACATGTCATGACATAGATTTGCAGATCGTTCTTTTTTGCTTCAGCAGCTAGTTCTGATTATGAGAATTATGTTTGAGTTATTTGGTCGCTTAGTTGCGTATGATTCTTGTTTTTAATGACTCACTTCCCTTACCTTCACCAGGTCACAGTGAACTTTTGCATTTTGTTCATTGCTGTACAGTACTGAGTAGGAAAGATAGTTCACTCTAAAGGATGGTAAAATATCTTCTAATTTAGGTATTCTGCTTCTATCTTATTTCCTTTAGAAAACATTTTGTGCAATGACTCAGAAAAATGTTTTTCTGAAATGAATACCGCTCTGTATTTTGCATTTGTCATAAAAATGCTAAACTATTATAAAATAATTAGCTTTTTCAAAAATAAGTAGCTTTCTACATAAAGGAGTGATTAAATGCATAGTTATATTTGCTGATTTTTTTTTAAGCTGGAGACTATTTTTATAGGCTTGTTTTTGTTTTGTTTTGTTTTGTTGGTCGAGAGCCTTATCCTCAAATTTTAAAAGGTTATGTTAGAAAGCAGTTTCTCTCTTACCTCCTCCTACACCTAGATTGGCCTCATTCTCTGGGCAAAGATAATAACTTTCTGAGCTGCAGAATACAGGTTGTGTGGTAAAGTTGGGTTTCTTTTCCTTTTCTTTTTCCTCTTCCTACACTTGAAGCCAACAAAGCCTCAATTTCTTTTCTGAAGAATTCCAAAATTCTTGAATTTGGGACACTTAACACCACCTTTTCTGGAAGTATAGGTGCCTACTTTCTGCCTTTAATTACTATAAAAAATGAAATCTGCCCTCTCTAATGAAGGAATTGCTGTGGGTGATGCCTGCCACCTATCTCTTTAGAACTCTCCTGGTCTTCCTCTTATGAGCACCTCCCTTTCCACCCAACCCCTCATGTTTGCATCAGCACCCTCCAGAGACAGTATCTCTCACACTGCTCCCCCACTTTACTGCATTGAAACCTGCAGCTAAATAATGTATTTTGGCCACTGTCTGATTGTTCACCCTAAACGCCATCCCATACGCACTCGATAGGGATATTCCTTATTTATTCTCACTTCTTTGCTTAAAGTTTTATGGAAGTTTTCAGGGACTGCTTTTATGGCTGCCAGCCTGAACTGTTCAATTGTATCTATCAGTATCTACTATTCTCTAGACACAGAAAAAGTCAGGATTGAAGGGTACAAAGATTCCCTTCCATTTCCAGTCTGATTTGTTTGAAAGATGGAGGTGTTTACTCTTTTAAAAACAACTCTAATATACTTGTTGGCAAGTACCTATTTTAATTTTATAGCTCCTATTCTCTAGTATTTTTTGAAGTATTTTGATATAGGAACTAGAATTAGATTCTGAAAAAGGGAAAGCAAGCTAAGTCAGTGCTATAAGGGGTTGTGAGAGCATAGTCCCAGTGAACTGATCCCAGCAACATCATCCTTTTGCTAATCCAAAATAACAGCATGTATCTAGACATAACCTACTGTTGGGATAGTTGCCTGTAAATTCACCCTAACTACAGTGATGCTTATTATAAGTCTCATAATGTCAAAGGATTTGCACTATTACTTAATTGTCTGCTGAGCTTTACCCTCTCTTTCCCCATTTGATTCTCAGAAAGCTTTCTGGCTGCTATAAAACTTACATTTCAGTATCCAACATAATATTCTTCTTTTGCTTCTCTGCAACAGGTCCAGTATTATCTCATGAGCACTTTATGTCTCCATTCAATATAAAATATTTTTGCCAGAAATTTAAAAAATAACAGAAAGAGAGGCCATGGCAAAGTAAACAGCACTCATTTCAGAACATGATCTAGAAATAATACTCATTATTATTTTATTCAGTCTAATAGATTTACATACATGTTTAACTATTTGCTCGATTTATTTTCCTAACTCAGTGCTTCATTCAGTTTCTTTATTTTTGAAATAAACTTTTTATTTCTTCTGTGGGAATTTGTTAAAGTCATTTTTTTCCACAGAAAATATCTTTATTTCAGTTTTATTTTTGAATAATAATTTTGCTGGTTATAAAATTTGGGGTTGACTTTTTTTTCCCTCTACACCTTAACAATTTAGTCTACTGTCTTCCAGCTTGTATCATTTTTCTGAGAATTCTCCTGTATATCTAATATTTGTTTCTTTGAGGTAATATGTTCTCTATATTTGTAGAAAATGTTTTGTTTGTTTGTTTGTTTTGTGGTACGCGGGCCTCTCACTGTTGTGGCCTCTCCCATTGCGGAGCACAGGCTCTGGACGCGCAGGCTCAGCGGCCATGGCTCACGGACCCAGCCACTCCGCGGCATGTGGCATCCTCCCAGACCGGGGCACGAACCCGCATCCCCTGCATCGGCAGGCGGACTCTCAACCGCTGTGCCACCAGGGAAGCCCTGTAGAAAATATTTTTTATACTCGGTTCTTCAATTTCACTGTAACATAACTAGTTATAAATTTAGTTTTATTTATTCTACTTGGAAATCATTGTGATTTCTAAATCTGAGAATTAATGTCTTTTATAAATTCCAGGAGCATCAAAACCATCCCAGTATTCTGCAAATATTGCTTCCCTCCTCATTGCCTCTTCCTCCCTCTAGACCACCTGTTAGACATATATTAGACTAGCGCATGTATCTTCCATATCTCTTTATCCTTTCTAACATTTCCTGTATCATTATCTTTCTATGCTATATTCTGTGTAATTTCATCAGTTCTGTCTTCCAGTTCACCATTCTTTCATTTTAGTGATGATAGTTTTTTTAAACATTCTACTTGGTTCTTTTATAAATTTGTCTATTTCTTTTTACTAGCTTTTCCATTTCTTGTGTTTTCATCCCTTATCACATATTTTTAATAATTATTAAATACCTATTGCAAATATTTGTATTCAATAATTTCAAGGTCTCATAATTCATGATCTGGTTATGCCATTCTGGTGTGGTGGTTTAAAAATATCCCTGATCATTTATAGGGTTTCCCAATGATTCTAGTGTAAATACTCACCTATAGTAAATTTCAGGCTGCCAATGGTTTAAACAACTGACTCTCAAAATTCCTGAACACTTAACAATAAGTTTTCACAAGCCAGTATGAGTCAAATCCAGAACACTATTCATTCTTTCTGCTACTTCTCACTCATTGTGTCCTTTGTGATTTTAATGTGGTTATAAACTCATGTTTGGCAGAGTTTAATTTTTTGTAAAAACCTGTGTGGCCTTAATTGAGGGAGTTTCTCTCCAGAGAGAATTTTCATTTTATTCTTCCAGTTACCATAGGGATTTCATCAGCGAAGGACCACTTTTCATATTCACTTTTTGCCTCTAGGTTTCCCATACCTTGCAGGTAGAATAATTTCAAGCTGCATATCTGGGTGAGGGAAGCCTATGATTAAAAATGATCAAAGGAGAATTTTTTCACATACTGAGCCAAGGATGAAACAGACATGCTTCCTTTTCATGTCCCTTTGTCAGTGGATAAAGATGTTCTTCATTTTGGACTCCTTGATGTTTTGCTGACTTTTTGAGGAGCTTAGATATGCATTTAAAATAATGTTGGTTATGTTTTATCCATCATTTTTAGGTGTTCTGGAGAATATTTATGTTATTTAGTTTTCTACATTTCCAATAAGAGAAGTTTATATAAAATTTTATGCCAATTCTAATCAAATACATTAACTCCACCATAAAATTTTTAATTTTATCAACAGTTAGAAAAGGATTTTCAAAACACCTCTAAGAGATAGTATAGCATTGTAACGAAGAGTAAGAATATAGAGTCAGAACAAGTGGGGTTTGATTTTAACTTCCCCACTAATAGCTTCTGTACCTCAGGCACAGACATCTTTTATACATCTCTATTTTCTTTTCTATTATGACCACATAATGAGAGTTATTATGAGGGTACATAAAATGATACATCTAAAGCATACAGCACAGTGGCTGGCATATAAAGATTTCTTAGTGGTAGCTTAAAATATCCTTTATTCATAACATCATTTAATACAAACTCTGTCATTGGCAGACTAAAGGTTTAACTAATGCAAAACAGATTCTTGTATCTTCTAAAAGTGTTTCATTATTTCTTTGCAAGAAGCATTGAAAAATCAGTGTGGGTATCTTGGAATTGAAATTAATTTACACAGTCATAACTACTAGAGATATTTAGTTAACAGAATAGTTATTAAATAGTTGTTGTATATACTTATGTTCTCAAACCATGTTTCCCATGGGAACATAATCTGAAAAAAATGGTATATGTTTTCACATGGGAGAAAAATTTTCTGAATGATTGAAAATATTCATTAATTGAAGATTTTTTGTTTTGGCTTTTTTCCTTTAGAGGAGAATGTTCTATTTATTTTGATTTTTAGAAGTGCTTTGATAAGCTGCTTGGGATAGAGCTGTGACCCCAGGAGCATGCTGGGTTACAAAAGATATTTGCTGATTTTATCCATCAAAGGCAAAGAGGAGAATTTGTGTGGCTTAAGATGAAGAGAAGGAGGTAGGAGAAATGAAGTGAAAAGGGGAGGTGAAAATGAGATGCTTACTGTGTGTATTACTTCCCTTGGCCTCCCAAATCTTCATTAAAATCCAATTAAAGCATGGGAAATGTGTATATGGCCCTTCTCCCTCAAATCTGTGTATAATGTCGTTGTCTTTTTTTATTGAAGTGTAGTTGATTTACAATATCATGTTAGTTTCAGGTGATATAGCAAAGTGATTCAGTTATATGTATTTCTTCAGATTATCGTCCATTATAGGTTATTACAAGATGATGAATATAGTTCCCTGTGCTACACAGTAAATCCTTGTTGCTTATTTATTTTATGTACAGTAGTTTGTGTCTGTTAATTTCATACTCCTAATTTATCCCTCTCTCCCTCCCTTTCCCCTTTGATAACCATAAGTTTGTTTTCTGTGCCTGTAAGTCTGTTTCTGTTTTGTATTTAGATTCATTTGTATTATTTTTTAGATTACACATTTAAGTGATGATATATAATATTTGTCTTCCTCCGACTTACTTCAATTAGTATGATATTCTCTAGATCCATCCACATTGCTGCAAATGGCAATATTTCATTCTTTTTAGGGCTGAGTAGTATTCCATTGTGTGTGTATATATATATATATATATATATATACACCACATCTTCTTAATCCATTCATCTGTTGAAGGACATTTAGTCTGCTTCCATGTTTTGGCTGTTGTAAATAGTGCTGCTATGAACATTGGGGTTCATGGATTTTTTTCAAATTAGAGTTTTTATCTTCTGACAAGAGCTTAATATCCAAAATATACAAGCAGTTCATATAACTCAATATCAAAAAAAACAATCCAATCAAAAAATGGGCAGCAGAAGACCTAAATAGACATTTAGGTCTTATGTGCCAACAAGCACATAAAAAGATGCTCAACATTGCTAATTATTAGAGAAATGCTCATCAGAGCCACAAAGAGATATCACCTCATACTGGTCAGAAGGCTATCATCAAAAAGTCTACAAATAATAAATGCTGGAGAGGGTGTGAAGGAAAGGGAACCCTCTTACTCTGTTGGTCGGAATGTAAATTGGTACAGTCACTATGGAAAATGGTATGGAGGTTTTTTAAAAAACTTAAAGCCACTAGGTGATCCATCAATCCCATTCCTGGGCATATAATGCCATTCTCTGTAGGCTTCTAATTTAACTGAAAATAAATCTGACATTCCAATTTATTGTCCTTTGTCCTTTGTTAATCCTTGATTTTCAGTAACTTCATCAAGATTTAGCTTTTGCTTAATCTATTAATATTCTTGAAACAAAGTAAGCCCCTTTTGACCTGAAAATTCAAGTCTTCTTATATGTTAGCAAAGTATTCTCTTACTATTATTTTCAAATACATTTTTTTCTGTTTCATGTCTTCTTTCTCTTTTTCATGGTCCCTAATAATAATCTGTATGTTGGCTCTCTGTTTTTTCTGTCATCCACACCAATCTTCTTTTTTTTACTCAAATTTTAATCCTTTTAAACTTCATTTGATAATTTTTCTCAAAATCTCAGTCCAAACTTCATGTCCATGGTTTAGTATTTACACTGGCAGTTCTCCTTTCTTATTCTTCTGATAAGGTTTTAAAATCTACAATGACTTTATTTTTTTAATCTAAGTATAGTTGATGTACAATACTATGTAAGTTACAGGTGTACAGTGTAGTTATTCACAATTTTTAAAGCTTATACTCCATTTACAGTTAATATAAAAATTGGCTATATTACCCATGTTGTGCAATATATCCTTATAGTTTTTAAAAATATCTTTATTGGAGTATAATAGCTTTACAATGTTGTGTTATTTTCTGCTGTACAACAAAGTGAATCAGCTATGTATACATATATCCCCATATACCCTCCCTCTTGAGCCTCCTTCCTACCCTCCCTATCCCACCCCACTAGGTCATCATAAAGCACCGAGCTGATCTCCCTGTGCTATGCAGCAGCTTCCCACTAGCCATCCATTTTACATTTGATAGTGTACATATGTCAATGCTACTGTCTCACTTCGTGCCAGCTTCCCCTTCACCCACTGTGTCCTCAAATCCATTCTTGACGTCTGCATCTTTACTTCTGCCCAGCCACTAGGTTCATCAGTACTGTTTTTTATAAATTGCATATATGTGTGTTAGCATACAGTATTTGTTTTTCTCTTTCTGACTTACTTCACTCTGTATGACATAGTCTATGTCCATCCACCTCATTACAAATAACTGAGTTTTGTTTCTTTTTATGGCTGAGTAATATTCTATTGTAAATATATGCCACATCTTCTTTATCCATTCATCTGTCAATGGACATTTGGGTTGCTTCCATGTTTTGGCTATTTTAAATAGTGCTGCAATGAACATTGTGGTACATGTCTCTTTTTGAATTGTGGTTTTTTTCAGGGTGTATGCCCAGTAGTGGGATTGCTGGGTCATACGGTAGTTCTATTTTTACTTTTTTAAGGAACCTCCATACTGTTCTCCATAGTGGCTGTATCAATTTACATTCCCACCAACAGTGCAAGAGGGTTCCCTTTTCTCCACACCCTCTCCAGCATTTATTATTTCTAGATTTTTTGATAATGGCCATTCTGACCAGTGTGAGGAGATACCTCATTGTGGCTTTGATTTGCATTTCTCTAATCATTAGTGATGTTGAGCATCTTTTCATGTGTTTGTTGGCAATCTGTATGTCTTCTTTGGAGGAATGTCTGTTTATGTCTTCTGCCCATTTTTGGATTGGGTTGTTTGTTTTTTTGATATTGAGCTGCATCAGCTGCTTGTATATTTTGGTGATTAATCCTTTGTCAGTTGCTTCATTTACAAATGTTTTCTTCCATTCTGAGGGTTGTTTTTTTGTCTTGTTTATGGTTTCCTTTGCTGTGGAAAAGCTTTTGAGTTTCATTAGGTTCCATTTGTTTAGTTTTGTCTTTATTTCCATTACTCTAGGAGGTGCATCAAAAAGGATCTTGCTGTGATTTATGTCATAGAGAATTCTGCCTATGTTTTCCTCTAAGTGTTTTATTATAGTGTCTGGCCTTACATTTAGGTCTTTAATCAATTTTGAGTTTATTTTTGTGTGTGGTGTTAGGAAGTGTTCTAATTTCATTCTTGTACATGTAGCTGTCCAGTTTTCCCAGCATCACTTATTGAAGAGGCTGTCTTTTCTCCATTGTATATTCTTGCCTCCACACACCATATGTGTGTGGGTATATCTCTGTGCTTTCTATCCTGTTCCATTGAGCTATATGTCTATTTTTGTGCCAGTACCATACTGTCTTGATTACTGTAGCTTTGTAGTATAGTCTGAAGTCAGGGAGCCTGATTCCTCCAGCTCATTTTTCTTTCTCAAGATTGCTTTGGCTATTCGGGGTTTTTTGTGTTTCCATACAAATTGTAAAATTTTTTGTTCTACTTCTGTGAAAAATGCCATTGGTAATTCGACAGAGATTGCATTGAATCTGTATATTGATTTCGGTAGTATAGTCATTTTCACAATGATGATTCTTCCAATCCAAGAACATGGTATATCTCTCCATTTGTTTGTATCATCTTTGATTTCTTTCATCAGTGTCTTACAGTTTTCTACATACAAGTCTTTTCCTCCTTATGTAGGTTTATTCCTAGGTATTTTATTCTTTTTGTTGCAATGGTAAATGGGAGTGTCTCCTTAATTTCTCTTTCAGATTGTTCATTGTTAGTGTGTAGGAATGCAAGAGATTTCTGTGCATCAATTTTGTATCCTGCTACTTTACAAAATTCATTGATTAGCTCTAGTAGTTTTCTGGTGGC
>NC_041229.1:32493366-32537688 GCF_002837175.3 Physeter macrocephalus
TGGATTCCTTTTATTTCTTTTTCTGCTCTGATTGCCATAGCTAAAACTTCCAAAACTATGTTGAATGATAGTGGTGAGAGTGGGAACCCTTGTCTTTTTCCTGATCTTAGAGGAAATTGTTTCAGTTTTTCACCATTGAGAATGATGTTGGCTGTGGGTTTGTCATATATAGATTTTATTATGTTGAGGTAGGTTCCCTCTATGCCCACTTTCTGAGGAGTTTCTGTCATAAATGGGTGTTGAATTTTGCCGAAAGATTTTTCTACATCTCTTGAGATTATCATATGGTTTTTTTGTTTGTTTGTTTGTTTGTTTTTTGTGGTATGCGGGCCTCTCACTGCTGTGGCCTCTCCTGTTGCAGAGCACAGGCTCTGGACGCCATGGCTCACGGGCCTAGCCACTCCGCGGCATGTGGGATCTTCCTGGACCAGGGCACAAACCCATGTCCCCTGCATCGGCAGGCAGACTCTAAACCACTACGCCACCAAGGAAGCCCTATCATATGGTTTTTGTCCTTCAGTTTGTTTATATGGTGTATCACATTGATTGATTTTTGTATATTGAAGAATCCTTGCATTCCTGTGATAAACCCCACTTGATCATGGTGTATGATCCTTTTAATGTACTGTTGGTTTCTGTTTGCTAGTATTTTGTTGAGGATTTTTGCATCTATGTTCATCAGTGATATTGGCCAGCAGTTTTCTTTGTTTGTGATGATTTAGTCTGGTTTTGGTATCAGGCTGATGGTGGCCTGGTGGAATGCCTTTGGAATATTCCTCCCTCTGCTATATTTTGGAAGCACTTGAGAAGGTAGGTATTAGCTCTTCTATAAATGTTCGATAGAATTTGCCTCTGAAGCCATCTGGCCCTGGGCTTTTGCATGTTGGAAGATATTTTATCAGTTTCAATTTCACTGCCTGTGATTGGTCTGTTCATATTATCTGTTTCTTCCTGGTTCAGTCTTGGAAGGTTGTACTTTTCTAAGAATTTGTCCATTTCTTCCAGGTTGTCCATTTTATTGGCATACAGTTGCTTGTAGTAGTCTATAGTTGTTACTTCTCCTTTTTCATTTCTAATTCTTTTGATTTGAGGCTTCTCCCTTTTTCTCCTGATGAGTCTGGCTAATGGTTTATCAATTTTGTTTATTTCTCAAAGAACCCTTGGTTGTTTAGTAGTGTATATTTTAGCCACCATGTGTTTGTTTTCTTTACAATTTTTTTTCCTGTAATTGATATCTAGACTCATAGCATTGTAGTCCAAAAAGATGCTTGATATGATTTCAATTTTCGTAAATTTACTGAGGCTTGATTTTTGACCCAACATGTGATCTATCCTGGAGAATGTTCCATGTGCACTTGAGACGAAAGTGTATTCTGTTGTTTTTGGATGGGATATCCTATAAATATCAGTTAGGTCCATCTGGTCTAATGTGTCATTTAAAATTTGTTTTTCCTTATTTATTTTCTGTTTGGGTGATCTGTCCATTGGTGTAAGTGGGGTGTTAAAGTCTCCTACTATTTTTGTGTTATTGTTGATTTCTCCTTTTATGGCTGTTAGTATTTGCCTTATGTATTGAGGTTCTCCTATGTTGGGTGCACAGATATTTACAATTGTTATACCTTCTTCTTGGATTGATCCCTTGATCATTATATAGTGTCCTTCCTTGTCTCTTATAATAGTCTTTATTCTAAAGTCTATTTTGTCTGTTATGAGTATTGCTCCTCCAGCTTTCTTTTGATTTCAATTTGCAGGGAAAATCTTTTTCCATCCCCTCACTTTCAATCTGTATATGTTCCTAGGTCTGAAATGGGTCTCTTGTAGACAGCATATATACAGGTCTTGTTTTTGTATGCATTCAGACAGTCTGTGTCTTTTGGTTGGGGCATTTAATCTGTCTACATTCAAGGTTATTATCGATATGTATGTTCCTATTACCATTTTCTTAATTGTTTTAGGTTTCTTTTTGTAGGTCTTTTCCTTCTCTTGTGTTTCCTGCCTAGAGAAGTTCCTTTAGCATTTGTTGTATAGGTGGTTTGGTGGTGCTGAATTCTCTTAACTTTTGCTTGTCTCTAAAGCTTTTGATTTCTCTGTCAAATCTGAATGAGATCCTTGCTGGGTAGAGTAATCTTGGTTGTAGTTTTTGCCCTTTCATCACTTTAAATATATCTTACCACTCCCTTCTTGCCTATAGAGTTTCTGCTTAAAGATCAGCTGTTAACGTTATGGGGATTCCCTTGTATGTTATTTGTTTCTTTTCCCTTGCTGCT
The DNA here is from genome assembly GCF_002837175.3 of Physeter macrocephalus. NCBI lineage: Eukaryota > Metazoa > Chordata > Mammalia > Artiodactyla > Physeteridae > Physeter > Physeter macrocephalus. The sequence goes on from NC_041229.1 coordinate 32,495,634, forward strand.
TTTAACATTTTTTTCTTTCTGTTTAATTTTTGTTAGTTTGATTAATATCTGTCTCACCATGTTTCTCCTTGGGTTTAACCTGTATGGGGCTTTCTGCTCTTACTGGACTTGATTGACTATTTCCTTTCCCATGTTGGGGAAGTTTTCGACTATAATCTCTTCAAATATTTTCTCAGACCCTTTCTTTTTTTCTTCCTCTTCTGGCACCCCTGTAAGTTGAATGTTGGTGTGCTTAATGTTGTCCCGTAGGTCTCTGAGACTGTCCTCCATTCTTTTCATCCTTTTTTCTTTATTCTGCTCTGCGGCAGTTATTTCCACCATTCTATCTTCCATCTCACTTATCCGTTCTTCTGCCTCAGTTATTCTGCTATTGATTCCTTCTAGAATATTTTTTATTTCAGTTATTGTGTTGTTCATTACTGTTTGTTTGCTCTTTAGTTCTTCTCGGTCCTTGTTAAATGTTTCTAGTATTTCCTCTATTCTGTTATTGAGATTTTGGATCATGTTTACTGTCATTAGTCTGAATTCTTTTTCAGGTAGTTGGCCTATTTACTCTTCATTTATTTGGTCTTGTGGGTTTTTATCTTGCTCCTTTGCCTGCAAGATATTTCTCTATCTTCTCATTTTGACTAATTTACAGCATTTGACGTCTCCTTTCTTTAGGCTGCAGGGTTGTAGTTCCTCTTGCTTCTCTTCACTGCCCCTGGTGGTGAGTTTGGTTCAGTGGCTTGTGTAGGCTTTCTGACGGAAGAGACTGGTGCCTGCATTCTGGTTGGTGGAGCTGTTTGTGCCCTCTGATAAGTAGGGCTGTGTCAGGTGGTATGTTTTGGGGTGTCTGTGAGCTTAGTATGACTTTAGGTAGTCTGTGTGCTGTTGGATGGGTTTGTGTTCCTGTTTTGTTTGTTGTTTCATGTAAGGCATCCAGTGCTGGGAGCTGCTGGCAGTTGGGTGGAGCTCGGTCTTGGATTCAGATAGAGGCCTCTGTGAGAGCTTTTGGTGATTAATCTTCACTGGGGCTAGGAATTCTCTAGTGGCCCATCGTCCTGGACTTGGTGCTCACACCACAGAACCTCAGGCCGACTTCTGGTTGAGGAACCAAGACCCCAGAAGTCACTCATCCCAGCAATAAAGCGGATTAAAAGGAAAGAAAAGACTAACAAAACCCCAGACAAATGGTAAAAAGTAAAATCAAGCAAACAAAAACAAGAGCAAGGAAATACACATGCACACAAAAGAAATAAAAACAGAAACCAATAAGTAAAAAGGCAAGAGAACAACCAGACAAACAAAAGAACCCAAGAACGAAATCAAACAATTAAAAAGAAAACTGACAAAAACACAAAACCAAAAAACAAAACCGAAGCAGAGTGCCAAGTGGAGAATAAAGCAAAGAAAGAAAACCGACAAAAATGATAAAAAATATAAAGAAAAACAGAAAAGAGTAAGGGGGAGGAAGACAGAACAACAGAAAAGAAACATAGAAATAGAAATTAAAATAATACAATAGAAAATATATTAAAGTAAAAGAAAGAAAGAAATAAAACCCCAAAGAAGTGGTAAAAACAAAATCAAGCAAACAAAAACAAGGAAACACACACATAAGAGAAACAAAAACAGAACCAAATAAAACAAAAAGCAAGAGAACAACCAGACAAGTAGAAGAACTCAAAAACCAAATCAAACAATTAGATTAAAACTGACAAAAACACATAACCTAAGAACAAACCGAAACAGTGTCAAATGAAGAATAAAGCAAGGAAAGAGAACAAGCCAATAAAAATGATTAAAGAAAAATAATAATAAAATAAACTAAAAAGGGAAAAAACACAGGACAACAGAAAAGCAAAGTAGAAATGGAAACATAAGAAAAATAAAAAATATATTAAAGAAAAAGAAGAAGAAAAAAATAAGGGAAAAGAACACAGAACAACAACAAAGCAAAGTAAATATAGAAATATATCAAAAAAATTAAAAATATGTTACAAAACACAGAGGTCATAAAAGGCTAAATAAAAAAATACTAAACAACAAACAAATTTAAAAAAGAAAAAAACAAAGAAACAAAAAAATCCAGAACCAGCAACAGAATGAATCAAAACATAATAAAATTCATAGTAATAATTATGTTTCCTTGGGGTCTCCACTGTAAGTGTCCTTGCACACACCGTGAGCCACAGCCCACCTCTGCCTCCCCAAGAGGCCCTCCTCTGCCTCTGGGCTGGTCTCTGGACCTGCTATGGGCCCTGTGGGCATCACTTAGACTCTGATCTGGCCCAATTCCTGTGTGTGCTTGCCCCCAAAGTCCACAGCTGCCAGAGCTAGACCATTTTCATTTGTGGGAACACTCATTGTCTGCTCAGATATTCCATAGACACAGGGTCTACCTATCTGATCACGAGGATTTAATCTGCAGCTTGTATAGCTGATGGAAAGATTTTCGATCTTCCTTAGTCGCCCCATCTCTGGAGTTCAGCTTTGGTTTTATTCCCACCTCTGCGTGTGGTCCACCCATAGGAGTCTTGTCCTGAGGCTGCCTTAGAGCTCTTGGGTCTGTCTCAGTGAGGACAGGGAGCAGAGGTGGTATGATGCTTGGATCACGGGAGCCCCTGAGGCACCAAATGCACAGGGAAGCTGGTGACCACAGGCACAAGAGGTATCGCCCATGTGAGGGCCTTTTCTGGTGCCCACCATAAAGCAGAAAAGCAAAGTAGAAATGGAAACATAAGAAAAATAAAAAATATATTAAAGAAAAAGAAGAAGAAAAAAATAAGGGAAAAGAACACAGAACAACAACAAAGCAAAGTAAATATAGAAATATATCAAAAAAATTAAAAATATGTTACAAAACACAGAGGTCATAAAAGGCTAAATAAAAAAATACTAAACAACAAACAAATTTAAAAAAGAAAAAAACAAAGAAACAAAAAAATCCAGAACCAGCAACAGAATGAATCAAAACATAATAAAATTCATAGTAATAATTATGTTTCCTTGGGGTCTCCACTGTAAGTGTCCTTGCACACACCGTGAGCCACAGCCCACCTCTGCCTCCCCAAGAGGCCCTCCTCTGCCTCTGGGCTGGTCTCTGGACCTGCTATGGGCCCTGTGGGCATCACTTAGACTCTGATCTGGCCCAATTCCTGTGTGTGCTTGCCCCCAAAGTCCACAGCTGCCAGAGCTAGACCATTTTCATTTGTGGGAACACTCATTGTCTGCTCAGATATTCCATAGACACAGGGTCTACCTATCTGATCACGAGGATTTAATCTGCAGCTTGTATAGCTGATGGAAAGATTTTCGATCTTCCTTAGTCGCCCCATCTCTGGAGTTCAGCTTTGGTTTTATTCCCACCTCTGCGTGTGGTCCACCCATAGGAGTCTTGTCCTGAGGCTGCCTTAGAGCTCTTGGGTCTGTCTCAGTGAGGACAGGGAGCAGAGGTGGTATGATGCTTGGATCACGGGAGCCCCTGAGGCACCAAATGCACAGGGAAGCTGGTGACCACAGGCACAAGAGGTATCGCCCATGTGAGGGCCTTTTCTGGTGCCCACCATAAAGCACGTGAGGGCCAGCCCTGGCCATGGTTTTTTTTTTTTTTATTGCCTTGCAGCCGGCGCATGAGGGCCAGCTCTGAGGGGGCGTTTTTTATTGCTTGGCAGCTGGTGCCAGCATGTGGGTAGAGAGAGGTTACAATAGTCATTCCTCCCCTTGCCTGTGACTCAGCAGTAGTACCCTGCTTCCATGGCAGTCCGGTCCTCCTCTATAGACATTGCCTGCTGAAGATTTCCTCCCTCCCATCCCCTCAGTCCATCTCCCCACAGCCAACAGCAGTTCTTGCTCTGGGCCTGTTCTCTAATCCCCACGCTCCAGCTCCCAGCCCCCTTGCACACCTGTGAACACACATCCCAGTCTGGGGCACGTAGGGCCATGGTACGGACCATCTGTATATTTCTCACTCTGTCCCATCTGCCACAGATTGGCTGCTTCACCCTCTTCCAAAAGCCTCAAATGCTTCCCTTCTGTCCCAATCGATTTCCCCTTCAGAGAGGGGGCTTCCCAGAATTCAGGAATCTCTTCTCTGCTTCAGTTCCCCTGGCCCTGGGTGCAGGTCCCATCCTGCTTCCTCTCCTCCTCCTTCTCCCTTCTTTTTTCCATCCTACCCAGTTATGCAGGGATCTTTATAGTCCTTTCCAGCGTCCAAGGTCTTCTGCTAGTGTTCAGCCAGTGTTCTTTGAGAACTGTTGCATCTATAGGTGTATTCTTGATGCATCCGTGGAGAGAGATGAACTCCATGTCCTCCTACTCTTTTGCCATCTTGAATCTCATAGTTTATTTTATACATACTAGTTTGTACCTCTTAATCTCCTACCCCTATGTTGCTCCTCCACCCTTTCCTCTCCCTACTGGTAACCACCAGTTTGTTCTCCGTACCTGTGAGTCAGCTTCTTTTTTGTCATATTCACTAGTTTGTTGTATTTTTTAGATTCCACATATAAGTGATATCATACAGTATTTGTCTTCTCTGACTTATTTCACTTAGCATGATACACTCCAAGTCCATCCATGTTGCTGCAAATGGCAATATTTCATTTTTTATGGCTGAATAATATTCCATTGTATATATATACCACATCTTTTTTATCCATTCATTTGTTGATGGGCACTTAAGTTGCTTTCATATCTTGGCAATTATAAATAATGCTGCTATGAACATTGGGGTGCATATATCCTTTCAAATTAGTGTTTTGTTGGGTTTTTTTTCACATATATACTCAGGAGTGGAATTTCTGGGTCACATGGTAGTTCTAGTTTTAGTTTTTTGAGAGAAGTTCATACTGTTTTCCACAGTGGCTGCACCAATTTACATCCCCACCAACAGCGTACAAGGGTTCCCTTTTCTCCACATCCTTGCCAGAATTTGTTACTTGTGTTCTGTTTGTTGATAGCCATTCTGACAGATTTGAGATGATACCTCATTGTGGTTTTGATTTGTATTACTACAATGATTAGCGATGTTGAGCATGTTTTTATGTGCCTATTGTACATCTGTGTTTCCTCTTTGGAAAAATGTCTATTCAGTTATTCTGCCCATTTTTTAATGGGGTTGTTTGTTTTTGATGATGAGTTGTATGAGCTGTTTATATATGTTGGATATTAACTCCTTATCAGTCAAATCATTTGTACATATTTTCTCCTAATCAGTTGGTTGTCTTTTCATTTTGTTTATGATTTCCTTTGCTGTGCAAAAGCTTTTAAGTTTAATTAGGTCCCATTTGTTTATTTTTGCTTCTATTTCCTTTGCTTTAGGAGACAGATCCAAAAAATATTGCTATGATTTTTGTCCAAGAGTGTTCTGCCTATGTTTTCTCATGAGTTTTAGGGTTTCTGGTCTAACATTTAGGTCTTTAATCCATTTTGAGTTTATTTTTGTATATGGGTGTTAGAGAATGTTCTAATTTAATTCTTTTAGATGTAGGTGTCCAGTTTTCCCAGCACCACTTATTGAAGAGGCTGTCTTTTCTCCATTGTATATTCTTGCCTCCTTTGACATAGATTAATTGACCAAAGTGCATGGGTTTATTTCTGGGCTGTCTATTCTATTCCATTGATCTCTGTGTCTATTTTTGTGCCAGTACCATGCTGTTTTGATTATTGTAGATTTGTAGTATAGTCTAAAATCAGGGAGCATGATTCTTCCAGCTCTATTCTTTCTCAAGATTGTTTTGGCTATTTGGGGTCTTTTGTGTTTCCATACAAATTTTTAAAATATCTTCTAGTTCTGTGAAAAATGCCATTGGCATTTTGATAGGGATTGCATTGAATCTGTAGATTACCTGTGTTAGAGAATGTTCTAATTTAATTCTTTTAGATGTAGGTGTCCAGTTTTCCCAGCACCACTTATTGAAGAGAGTGTCTTTTCTCCATTGTATATTCTTGCCTCCTTTGACATAGATTAATTGACCAAAGTGCATGGGTTTATTTCTGGGCTGTCTATTCTATTCCATTGATCTCTGTGTCTATTTTTGTGCCAGTACCATGCTGTTTTGATTATTGTAGATTTGTAGTATAGTCTAAAATCAGGGAGCATGATTCTTCCAGCTCTATTCTTTCTCAAGATTGTTTTGGCTATTTGGGGTCTTTTGTGTTTCCATACAAATTTTTAAAATATCTTCTAGTTCTGTGAAAAATGCCATTGGCATTTTGATAGGGATTGCATTGAATCTGTAGATTACCTTGGGTAGTATGGTCCTTTTAACAATATTAATGTTTCTAACCCAAGAACATGGTATATCTTTCCATCTGTTTGTGTCATCATCAATTTCTTTCATCAGTGTTTTATAGTTTTCTGAGTACAGGTCTTTTACTTCCTTAGGTAGGTTTATTCCTAGTTATTTTATTCTTTTTGATGCTGTGGTAAATGGGATTGTTTCCTTAATTTCTGTTTCTGATAGTTTGTTGTTAGTGTGTAGAAATGCAACATATTTTTGTATATTAATTTTCTTTATTTAAAAATTTTTTTCTCTGCCACCTCCCATTTTATCTTATGCTTTTTTGTAATTTATTTCATCTTTTATTTAATATTGTTTCTCTTCTTTGATTTCTTGAAACTTAGATGCTACTTTATCTTTGAAATACAGTTGAAAGGATTGCTTCAGGCCATTTCCTACAACAATTCTTACTCTAATTTGTATTCGTCTGATTTTTGATTTTATATTCCCTTTTTATCATTTCTAAAAATATTTTTGCTTATATTCTGTATAATATGCCTACTACTTACTACACACTGAAGTCTATATAATTCTGTCTTGGCCTGCTATTGGACTTAGTAATTGTTAGCTGGTTCCCCTCATCTTCCTTCCTTGTTTGATTATCCCTTTATAATTTGAGCTAGAAGACATGAAATCTCAGCTATTTGATTTGGTATGGAAAGAGGGAAACAGTGGTTGGGGACATAAATGTCACTTTGAAAGGTGTCCACAGCTGGTTTGCAGGCATTTGTGAACCCAGACATTCTACTATGAAATATACTAGACCTTCTACACTAGATTATGTCTTTTACTGAAGGGAAATTCCACTTAGATTTATTCCTGTTATTCAAGAAGTGGAAGTAATATTGCAGGAAGCCAGATTATTGTTCAAGCCTTTATGTCAAACAAGTTTTTTTGTTGCTGTGCAATTATTAACTTATTCAACAGAATGATTGAGTATTACTATATACAAGGGACTGTGCTATCATTAAGGAGCTTACGTTTTCGTTGAGGACAGAGGTAATTACCAAAATAATTATATAAAATACTGTAGCTTGATAGAAGATGATAAATGTAAAGAAGAAAAATAAAACAGGGAAGCAGGTTTGAAGATGTTATGGTAAGTATACATTTGTCTCTGCTCAGTCAAATACAATCAGTAATTCCAAAATAATTCCCAGTTTTCCATTACTTCTCTCTCGTCTACCTCTTGTCTGGTCTTCAAATTTAGAAGACCAGGTCATGGGGTAAAAGTAGTTGGTGTGACCACATGGTCCTTATTCAGTTGGAATAAGGACCATGTGGTCCTTATTCCATGTAGTCCTTTTACCTTTCTATTATGAAAATGGACTTAAGGACTTATGTTCTTTGCTTTCCCTGTAGCCTTCACGTGTGCCAAGTGAAGTGCCTCTCACCCACCACTTTTAACATACATTAAGGTGTACTACATGGATTTTGTAAATGTTCCTGGGTTCTGCATTCTATTCTGTTGATCCATATACCCATTACAAGAACTATTAATAATTCAATAGTTTGGTTTAATATCATGTTTGGGTTATGGTAGTATTATTATAAATTTTAATACATAGCATGGCATATATTAAAATCACAGTTGCTCTTTTAACAAAATTCTCTTGGCTACTGTAACACACATTTATTCTTCTCAACGAACAGTAAAACTGTTTCTAATTCCAAAAAATATTGGATTCTGATTGAAACAGTATAAAATTTATGTATTAATTTGAGCAGGATTGACATTTTAAGGTTTCCAATTCAGGAACATATGTCTTTTCCTTAACTCAAATTTTTGTTTTGTGTCCTGTGACAGCATTTTACAGTTTTAATACAGGTCTCATGCTTTTCTTCAATTTATTCTTGAGTATTTTATACCTTTCATATATGTTGTGGTAGAATATCTTCTATTTTTCAAGTGGTAATTATTAGAAGTGGTAAATCTAGTGATTTTTATAAACTTATGTTCTTTCTAGCCATGTAACTAAATTATCTCAATACATTGATAGGTTATTAGTAATCCTTTGAGTTTTCTAGATATGTAGTCATTTTATCTGAAAATAAAGTATTTCATTGTTAATATAATGTTTGCTGTTGGGTTTTGGTAAATAGTCTTTATATCTTTATCTCTTTATTTTACTTTGAGGTTTGTTAAAGTAATGATGACTCCTAATGTGGCTTGCAGGATCTTAGTTCCCTGACCAGGGATCAAACCCGTGCCCCTTGCAGTGGAAGCAGATAGTCCTGACCACTGGACCACCAGGGAATTCCTGACTGAGGAATTAATGAAAAGCCTTTACATTAATTTCCTATTGCTGCTGTAACAAATTACACAAATTTAGTGGCTTAAAACAACACAAATTTATTATCTTACAATTCTGGAAGGCAAAATCTGAAATGGGTCCCAGTGGACTAAAATCAAGGTGTCAGCAGGACTGCATCCTTTTGGAGGCTCCAGGGGAAAATCCATATCCTGGCATTTTCCAGCTTTAGAGGCTGCCCACATTCTTTGGTTCATAGTTCCCATCGATGTTCAAAGTGAACAACAGTCAAGTCTTTGTCAATATGCCATCTCTCTTAATCTGAATCTTCTGCTTCCCTCTTTCCACAAGTACCCTTGTGATTCCATTAAGCCCACCACGGTAATCCAGGATACTCTTATGTGTAATGTCAGCTGATTAGCAACTTTAATTCCATCTGCAACTTTAATTTTCCTTTGATATCCAATGTAACATATTTACAGGTTCCTGAGATTATAACCTGGACATCTTTGAGGAGCTATTGTTCTGCCTTTCACAGCCTTTTTATCATCTAGTGATAAAAATCTTGTGATTTTTCCCCCTTTGATCTGATATGATGAATTATGGTGGTGTATATTCAATGTTTAACCATACTTTTCTTAGAACAAGCTCTACTGGGACATAGTATAGGGTTCTGTTTATAATGCTACAGAATTCAACTTGCTGATGGCTTATTTAGAATTTTTAGCTATATAATCATAATTCAGTTTAATCTTTATGTCTTTAAGGTTAAGGTCGCTGTTAAGGTCACTTCATAAAATCTATAGGGAAGGTTTTGAGTTTTTCCTCTACTTTACCATGGTATAAGAAATTTTTTGTTGATAAAGAACATAAGACTTAGGCTGTGAAACTGGTATCAGAGCCAATTTTGGTAATTTATATTCTACTATAAAACTCTCCATTACCTGAATTATCAAATTTATTTCAGGAGAGTTGCACTTAATATTTTTTTCTTATTCTTCTAATTATTTTAGAATATGTAATTATATCTCCTTTATGATACATCATATGATACATTTTTCTCCTTTTATTTATAAAGTAATGATGACTCCTAATGTGGCTTGCAGGATCTTAGTTCCCTGACCAGGGATCAAACCCGTGCCCCTTGCAGTGGAAGCAGATAGTCCTGACCACTGGACCACCAGGGAATTCCTGACTGAGGAATTAATGAAAAGCCTTTACATTAATTTCCTATTGCTGCTGTAACAAATTACACAAATTTAGTGGCTTAAAACAACACAAATTTATTATCTTACAATTCTGGAAGGCAAAATCTGAAATGGGTCCCAGTGGACTAAAATCAAGGTGTCAGCAGGACTGCATCCTTTTGGAGGCTCCAGGGGAAAATCCATATCCTGGCATTTTCCAGCTTTAGAGGCTGCCCACATTCTTTGGTTCATAGTTCCCATCGATGTTCAAAGTGAACAACAGTCAAGTCTTTGTCAATATGCCATCTCTCTTAATCTGAATCTTCTGCTTCCCTCTTTCCACAAGTACCCTTGTGATTCCATTAAGCCCACCACAGTAATCCAGGATACTCTTATGTGTAATGTCAGCTGATTAGCAACTTTAATTCCATCTGCAACTTTAATTTTCCTTTGATATCCAATGTAACATATTTACAGGTTCCTGAGATTATAACCTGGACATCTTTGAGGAGCTATTGTTCTGCCTTTCACAGCCTTTTTATCATCTAGTGATAAAAATCTTGTGATTTTTCCCCCTTTGATCTGATATGATGAATTATGGTGGTGTATATTCAATGTTTAACCATACTTTTCTTAGAACAAGCTCTACTGGGACATAGTATAGGGTTCTGTTTATAATGCTACAGAATTCAACTTGCTGATGGCTTATTTAGAATTTTTAGCTATATAATCATAATTCAGTTTAATCTTTATTTCTAATATGATGTCTTTAAGGTTAAGGTCACTTCATAAAATCTATAGGGAAGGTTTTGAGTTTTTCCTCTACTTTACCATGGTATAAGAAATTTTTTGTTGATAAAGAACATAAGACTTAGGCTGTGAAACTGGTATCAGAGCCAATTTTGGTAATTTATATTCTACTATAAAACTCTCCATTACCTGAATTATCAAATTTATTTCAGGAGAGTTGCACTTAATATTTTTTTCTTATTCTTCTAATTATTTTAGAATATGTAATTATATCTCCTTTATGATACATCATATGATACATTTTTCTCCTTTTATTTATGGTTTATTTGACCTTTTCTTTATTATTAATGTCTTAACTGAATGCTTATTTAGCTCATTTGTTTTCCATCTTTTTCCACAACAAAATTATATACTCCTATATGTATTTTTTTTATATTTGACTGCATTCCATGTTTTTTAAAATATATATTAATTAATTAATTAATTTATTTATTTATTTATTGGCTGTGTCATGTCTTAGTTACGGCATGCAGGATTTTCATTGTGGCGCGGGCTCTTTGCTTCTTTGTGGTGCACGGGCTTCTCTCTAGTTGTGGCACGTGGGCTCCAGAGTGCTTGGGCTCTGTAGTTGTGGCATGCGGGCTGTCTAGTTGTGGCATGCAAGCTTAGTTGCCCTGCAGCATGTGGCATTAGTTCCCTGACAAGGGATCGAGCCAGCGTCCCCTGCATTGCAAGACGGATTCTCAACCACTGGACCACCAGGGAAGTCCCCATGGGTTTTGATTTGAAGTGTTGTCTTCTTTTTGTTAATGTCTAGATGATTAATAACTTTTACATTAATTTCCTCTTTGATCAAGGACTTAATTAGAAAAGTGTGAAGTGCTGAGTTAATTAGTTAATTTTGATTTTTAATTTTGATATTTTTAATGATAATATTTAATTTTTAATGATATTTCAGAATATAGTAAGCTTTCATTTTTTTAACAATTTATTAAGGATTCCTTGTATATATTTTATTTTTTAAATTCTCTATATCTGTGCTTATTAATTATCCTATTTACCTACAAAATTTGAAAAATATATGGGTATTCCCACTTTTGTGTGTTTATCAAGTTTTTCTTTTTTGAGGATTTATCTGTTTTAATTATTTGACTATTATGTTGTTTGCTATTAAAGGCATATACTTATATCATCTTTGAGGGCAGAGTACCTTTTATCCTTTCTTAATATCCCTACTTTGTCTCATTTTAATATCTTTGGACTTGAATTCTGTTTTATCTGTTATTATATTGTTACTTCTGCTTGCCACATTTTGTATTTTCCTGGTTCACCTTTCTCATCTTTTAATTTTCAGCTTATTTTCCTATGTTTTTATTGTGTTTCTTGTAAAAACTACAAACAGAATTTTGTAACCCAAGCTGACCTTCTTTGATGTCAACAGGGAAATTTAGTCCATTAATATTTGTTGATATAATCAGTATATAAAATTTTTATTTCTTCCAACACATTTTCTGTTCAGTGTGTGTGATACTTCCTCATTATTACCTCTTTTCCCTTTTCTTACTTTGCTGGCTTGGTCATATTTCTTTTCATTTCATTTTCCCCATTCAGTCCTCCTTGTTAAATTGGAAGTTTTACTCTGCTTTTCCATTTTGCTAGTGCTTACATTCCCATCCTGATGTCATAATTAAATCTATATTTCTCTTTTATTATATCAGAATTAAACAGTAACTATGACTGATCATTTCACCAATTATTTTATTAACGCATACTAAAGAAGTTCAGAAACTGTCTTCCCTCTCCTCTCCAGTTTTTTGCTAAAATAGTCCAGAATTTTTACTATTAGGCTATATTTAAGCTGTCATTTCTAATATGTCTCTTCTCTCTCAAGAACCTTTCTTAACACTTGTCTGATAAATTCCTACTCATAGGAACATCATCCATTCAGATTCAGTCATATATACTGTAAGAATAATTATGCAATACTTTATCCTTTCTTTGCATGTTGTTTGAATGTCATATTCTTTCAGTTTTTCCAGGAAATTTCTAGCTTGAATTTAGGGTCCTTCATTCCCTTGTATAATTCTGTAGGTTTTCTGATTTTCTATGTGTCTCTTAACAATATTCCTGTTTGTTTCGACTTTGAAGGCTACTACATACAGTTTAGCTATAAACATTCTTGCACGTGTCTCCTGGTGTTCATGTGCAAGAGTTTCTGTAGTTAAGGTATGCAACTGATTATAATATATATTCACCTTGGCTTTACTAGATAATGCCAAATTGTTTTCAAAGTAGTTTTACCAGTTCACACCCCATATCAGCTGTGTATGAAAGTTCCCTTTTTTGTGTCTTTGCCATTCTGGATAGGTTGTATTTCATGGTGGTCTTAATTTGCATTTCTCTGGTTACTAATGAGATCAATTGTATTTTTCTTGCCTATTTCTATTTTTCTTCCTCTATAAAATGTCTGTTCATGTCTTTTCTTTCTGATTTATAGGAATTCTTTGTATATTCTGGGTATATATGTTACAAATATCTAATTATAGGATGAGAAAGAACAGCCTATGTGATAAAGTGGTATTTGGGCATAAATTGAAATGAAATGAAGAACAAATCTTGCAAATATTTAGGGAAAGATCATTTCAGGCAAGGGAAACAGGGTAAAGGCCTGAGGTAGGAACATATTCAACAAGTTCCAAGAACATGGACATCAGTATGGATGGAGCTGGGGAGACTGAAAGAGAGACTGTCTGTGCAAGATTATGTTGGGCCTTGTAGAGCTTGGTAAAGAATTTGGACTTCATTCTAAATAGGCTGACTAGTCACTGAGAGTCTTGAGCCAGGAGTAAAATAATCTGTAGTTTTTAAAGGCTCACTCAGCTGGGTAGTGAATAGACTGTGGAAGTACAAGGATGAAAGCTGGGAAATCAGCCAGCACATGTTGCAATAATACAGCTCTGATAATGGTGGCTTAAATTATGGTGGAAGCAGTGGAAATGGGGAGAAATGATTGGATTTGGGTTATAATTTCATGGCATCCACCAGGATTTGCTGATGAATTGGATATGAAGTGAGAGAATAAGTGAAGTATCAAGGATGACACCAGAGTTTTTGTCCAGAGCAAGTGTGTAAATGGAGTTAAAAAATGGAAGCTGCAGTTTTGGGGCAAGTGTATCAAAGTTTTGTTTTAAACATATTAAGTTTTGGGGGGTGTTATTAGACATACAAGTGGAGATACTGAATAGACAATTAGATAGTTAAGTCTAGAGTTCCCAGAACAAGTGGAGGCAGGAGTTATAAATTTGTAATCATTCCATATCTATGTGACATTAAAGTTATAAGAGTAGATGCTAACACCTGTAAAGAGAGTGTAGCTATCTAAGAGAAGTCTGAGGACTGAGCTCTGGAACTCCAAGATTTAGAAGTCAAGAAGATGTAAAGAGCAAGCCCGAGCGACTAAAGGAGTGGCCACAAGAGTGAGTTATGTGGAAGCCAAGAGAATAGATGAAGGAAATGATGAACTGTGTCAAGTACCACTGATGGTTTGATTAAGATAAGTACTGAGTATTGACCATTGTATTTTGACCAGTGGAAATCATTAGTGACCTTGCCAAGAACAATTTTATTGGAGTAGGGAGAAAAACCTGACTGGAATGGGTTCAAGGGAGAATGGGAGGAGAGGAAGTAGAGAGTAATTTCTCTTCATGGGATGGATTGTACATAAGAGGGACTATCAGAGGATGCAGACAAGAGGGCAGACGATTTCAGAGAAAAGTCATTGAGTAGGTGAGAAGGAATAAGATTTAGTGCTGAAATGGTAGGAGTGTAGGCAGTTCATGCATTGTAACAGGAGAGAAGCAGAGTATAGGCACACAAATATTATACATTGATTACAAAGAAAATGTTCTCCAAATGGATCTCCTCTTTCCCTAAGCCTCAAAAAATCAGTTCCTCTGCATCTGATTCCGTCCTCAAAATAATGTCCATCAGGTTGAATGAGAGACAACTATTAAGTGCTTCTCTCCATCTTCTTGCTTACACCCCCATGCCCACCCCTAGCATCTGAACCTGTCTTCCCTCCTTCCCACAAAACAATGAAAGCTTCTGAAGATAGATGCAGTGGGGTGGGAGAATAGTGGGTGGGAGGTGGTTACTGGGCCCACACACCTAGCCTCTACTTAGGTTACTGGGCCCACACACCTAGTCTCTACTTAGGTTACACACCTAGTCTCTACCACCAGGTGCTGTTATTTTTCAGAAGTACGTGACTAATATTGCAATACAGAGTCCTTCTAAATTTTTACTGAATTCTGAGTACTTTTTGCCATTATCTAGTTAATCAATCAACAATTATATAAAATTCTGTAGACTTGTTTGTTATATTATTTAATAGTGATTTTTATACATGAAGACTAGGAATCATTTCTTTGAAAGACTATCTTATATAAAATCCAGCAAATTAAAAAAAATCACATTATGTTCACATTAACTTTTTAGTACTCTTCCTGTGATATTCCTTTTTCAAGATCTATGTTAAGTCAAAATAATAACTTCAATAGCTCAACAAATATTTATTAGTAGTCCACTGTATGATAGATGGTTTGGAAAGCTTCAGATCTACATTGGTAAATAAAAGAGACCTGGCCCCTATCCTCATGGGGCAATTAGCCTAGCAGAGGAGGAGGCTGTGTGCTCTGAAGGAAACAAATGCAGCCATAGAGAATAACTACAGAAAGACATAATAATGTATTCTTTCATTCATTCAGCAGAGATTTATTGAGGCACTGCCGGACACTGGAGAGAATATACAAAGCTGACAAAGAGGTGGTATCTTCTCTGAAGATCACTGTCAAGAACAGGGGAACTTTTTCATTAACCCTCTTCTTCTCTTAACATTATCTTCCCTTGGGGACTCTGATTTGTATCTACAAATGTGTATGTGGTTACAAAAATTATATATCTAAATTTTAATCTAATTTCATCCTCTTTTTGGCTCTGGACCTTAACTTAAAGTTGCCAGTTGTGGTAGAAATAAAGGAAAACAATGCTTTTTATATTTTACTCTATGATGAAACAAAGGCAATTTAAAATTAAGATTGGTGCAGATGTACATGTGTTTTTACAGTTCCTATTTTATATAATGTCAAGAGGAGTTAAGGTTAACTGTATTTTTAATAGCAGCTAGTTATTTTATTTAACTTGCTAAGAGAAAAATCAGTGACTGCATGCTTGACAATGGAACTAATGAGGTCCAAATCATAGGCTTGATCTCAAATGCAAACCTCATAGAGAAAAATATTCTAAAGTAGTGTTTTCCAAACTGTTAATTCCATGAGATACTAGCAGGTTTTTCATCAAGTGAAAAAGACAGATGTACTTGGGAAACACTATATATTAATATTATTCTCTTAGAGATCCATAATCCATACAACGTATTGAAGGTTCTGAGATACAGTACTAAGTAAGGTAAGGATATCACTTTAACTTTTCTAATACAGCATTGCTTAAACATATTTGACCATAGAAGCCTTTGTCGTTTGTTTGTTTGCTTGGGTTTTGGAGGGAGGAGAAACTAGGTGATTAGGAACACTTTCTAATATCAGAAAATGCAAACTAAATGAAGTTATAGTTTCCCTTCCTCTCTCAATTCTTTCTAATCAAGTTCCAAAAGTCACAGTTAACATTAGTGAGTGTCCGCTATATGCCAAGCACCACATACTTTTACACATTATATTACCTAGGCTAATGGTGATATTGTGAGGTAAATGCCCTGTTTAACAGGTGAGTAAACTGATGCTTGGATAAATAAAATAATCCACCCCAGATATAATGCTTCTAAATGATAGGATTCATACCCAGATATGGCCAACCCAAAGTTCATTTTTCCCACATGGGACATGTTCATAAGCTGTAGATAGATGGAAGAGTTATTACATCTCTTAAGATTTATTTTGGGAAGACCAAAAATATTCATTGTAGGGGGTGGAGGGTAGAGGTGGCAAGATTGTAACAGTTTAGCACTTTAGGAAAACATCTCTTAATGATACTTTACATTTATTCAGTTCTTTAAGTTAATTCTTCTGGTGTGCAAAGTTCTCCTTTGACATACACTGCTTGATTAGCTCCAGAAGAGTCATTAGCCTGCATATTTAGAGAAATAAAGGCTATGTGAAGAGGCAGCAGTGTGGTCTATTGGAAAGACGATAGTCTTTCCCTGACCGTTCTGTTTAATGTCCTGTTCCCTCAAGTCACTCTCTGTTACATTACACGTTTCACTCATAGTGCATACTATTGTGTGGTATTATCTTACTCTTTATTTGTTTGTGGGCCCTCTCTATCTTCCCACCAGAATATAAGCCCCATGAAAGCAGATACCTTGTTTGATTATTCAGAGCTGTAGTTTCAGGACCTTAAATGGTGCCTGGTATATGAAACCACTCAATCAGTGTTTTATGAGTAAGTAAAAGAAAGAATAAAATAAATTAACCCTTGATTAATATCTCTGCTTTGGCATTTTATTATCTCTATAAAATTGGCCAATTACTTAGCTTCTATAAACCTATTCCTCATCTTTAAAATGGAAATGCTAGTGTTTATTTCAAACCCTTGAGCTGCAAGTTAAATTACATAAGATAGATATGTAAATGATCTAGTTCAATGTTAATTCATCTTTCAACTTTGCTTTTATCATATGTCCCCCCTTTTTTTCACTGGGACTCATGAAAAGACTGGATCACAAGCAGAAATGTGAACATTTCTATATTAATTCAAACTGCATCATATATAATCAGCATGTTAGGAAATTGGAATTTATTTTGGGTGTAAGAGGTTTTACACTGAACAAAATGTAAAACATTTGCTTTAGTTTTCAATAGGATTCCATGGTTTCATAGTGTAATCAAATCCTGATAAAACCAGAACTGAAAGGGCATAAAAAAGAGAAAAGGAGTTAAAGTAAATGAGAAAGAAAACCATTTTGGAGTTATTACTGGGGAGGGAAGGGGCTGATAGGATGTATGTCTTATTTTCTGTTAACCACAGTATTTTAGGATTGGAAGGAATCAACCTTTGTGCTCTTTCCCACAATCTCTTGCCTAGACCTCTTTTCCAGAATCCCACCAAATGACCATGAAGTCCCTGCCTGAAATGCCAGAGAGATTGTGTGAGAAAAAGTTTGGACTTCAGAGTCCACATAATCCAAGCTCTATCACTCTAACATTGGGCATGCCATCTTCTTGACTCTTCATTTTCCCAATTTACAAATGGAATTAATAATACCTACTTCTTGTGAGGCATAAAAGATACATATATAAAATTCCTGGCATATAGTAGATACTCCACAAATATTACTTCCCTTCCCTCTGGTAACTCATTCCTTCCCCAGGAAACTTGTTTGAAACATCTCCTTAAACATTTCTGGATCCTTTCTATATATTGACCCCTGGCATTTGTTTCTCTATCACCTATCCATTCTAACACAACTTTGGAGGGGGGTGGTTTATAGAACAAGTGTAATCCTTTTTCTTTATGACAATATTTGAACTTAGAAATCACAAAGGCAAATGCTTTCAGAGACCAGGCAGGTAACTTAATTGGGCAGAGTGACCTGATTTAAGAAAATTGACCAATGGCCTACTACCAGTTTGTGGTGGGAACCGGGACGTGTTGGAGCGTCTGTGCCCCATTCAAAAGCAGCAGCTGTAGCTCTGCTTTAACAGATTGTTGCCACTCAGCTAATTCAGAGATGCTTTCATAACTCTGGAAAGAATTGTGTGAGCCAAACAAAACATGTCTATGAGCCAGAACAGGGATTAGATCCAGCAAACTGCAGCCTCTGCTTAGATGATTGCAAACCATTATCAAGCCTTCCTTAGCCTTTTTTCCTGGCTTAAACAGCACAGACACTTGATACTGTTAAGTAGCCCATGCCTGTCATAGAGCAGGTGGGAGCTGGAGTCCAGCCTGCCCTCTGATCACCCCAAGGCACCTGGGAACCAGCAGTGGCCCAGTTGTACATCTTGGTCTCCTTCAACCACTCCTCATGAGGCAGATTTCTACTCATCTCCCTGTCAGACTGTTTTTC
The DNA here is from genome assembly GCF_002837175.3 of Physeter macrocephalus. Lineage (NCBI taxonomy): Eukaryota > Metazoa > Chordata > Mammalia > Artiodactyla > Physeteridae > Physeter > Physeter macrocephalus. The sequence goes on from NC_041229.1 coordinate 32,514,172, forward strand.
TTCCTAACACATGACAATTCAGCAAAATAGAAATTCTAGAAATTGTCCAGAAATACAAATGTGACCTGACCAGCACAAGATGTAGACTCTCTCCTCCCTTAATTTAGAAATTAGAGTCTTAACTTTGGGTCCTTATACCTCATAATAGTCCATGTATTGATTTCAAGGAATTTCAAATGATCATAAGCCTGCTGAAATTGTGCACAAGATTTTGTGGGGTTTGCATATGTATATGCATATCTTTTAACAGATTCTTAAAAGAATAAAACTCAAAAGGAGATTCAACATCTACTAAACACTATGTTTTAATTATGTAGTCTGTAGCATTAACTTTGGGAAGGCAGTCCTGTCAGAATATTGACCAACAGTGAGCTTGGTTTCTGCTAAAAGTCATTTGTCTTTTCTACATGTTACTGCGAAGCTCCGTAACCTTGCATGGGATACTGGTGTAATTACCCACACCCATCAGCCCAGTGAATACTGGTGTAATTAATTCTTTAATCCAAGTCTGAGACCTAACATTTTTACTTATTTTATCTCATTTTATGAGATAGATGCCAAAGCCTATAATGCTATAATTTTAAGAATTAAGAAAAATCATTCTCTGCTGGAATATTTAGTTTCTATGTATTTATATTACCTTCCTTTCTTTTTTTTTTTTTCTTCTCTGTAGGTCGAAAGTTTAAAAAGTTCAATAAAGTTAGAGTTATGAGAGCACTAGATGCCGTTGCTCTCTCACAGCCGGTGGGCATTCCAAATGAAAGCCAAGCCCTAAGCCAGAGAATCACTTTTTCACCAAATCAAGACTTACAGTTGGTCCCCCCACTGATCAACTTGCTCATGAGCATTGAACCAGATGTGGTCTATGCAGGACACGACAACACCAAACCTGATACCTCCAGTTCTTTGCTGACAAGTCTGAATCAGCTAGGAGAGAGACAACTTCTTTCAGTAGTCAAGTGGTCTAAGTTACTGCCAGGTAATAATTATTTGTATATAATAACATGTAATAAAAACTTTATTATGGCTTTTTACTAGTGGGTGGTTAAATGAAACAGTCTGTGCAATAAATTAAATATAGTGTAAACAGGGTGTTTTAGTATGTGTTTCAGCAGTTCAACATATTTATCTAGGACCATATATTATATGTTACTTGTCTAGGACCCTACTGTGTGCTATGGAAATACAAAAGACATAGATAACATTTTGAGTCTTGTTGATGAATCAAGACTTACATAATGAAATAGTTAAGGATTAGCATAAATCAATATGTTAAACCATAGATAATATAGTAGTTCAGAAAAAAGACAAATTGACCATCTTCTTAGAAATGTCTAGCTCATTCCAAATCCTAATTTAACCAACCTCACATGGTTGAAAATAAAACTGAATGTACCTATTCGTATAACAAATCTAAATAGTATTCAGAGTATAGCAGAGTATCTAAAGTCAATTAAGAAATAAAATTCCTAATCATAAACAAATAATTTGGACATAGAAAACCTCCAGTCACTACTTTCTCAAATTTATACCTAGACAGTGAGAATTTGGATTATATCATCATGAAAAGATTTCAGTCACTTTATTTATAAGCAACTTTTGCTCTCTCAGCCAGCTCCATAGGAGCCAAGCAGTTGAAAGAGTTTACAGGGGTGCAGTTTTCACCTGGCTAAACCTTAGAGTGCAAAGCCAAGAGAATACATGGGTAGTAATTACTTGTGGAGGCATTAATCCCATAATTACAAATAGAATATTTTTGATCTTTGTGTCCTTTTCTGAAGTTACTTTCTCTTCACACCAATAATATCCTTATACTCCTTTAGACCAGTTTATTTTTCCAATATCTGATCAAGAATTAAACATAGTATGCCATTTTAGTCTCCAAGTAAATGTATTAGTCTTTTTAAAAAAGAATTCATTTCCCAATTTGCCTTAATATTATTTCTCAGTTATTATTCTACCTGAAAGGTTTCAAATACTATAGATGAATTGTTATTGAAAATTCAAGTTTACATGAGACAGAAAGAAAAATAGATTCCTGTTTGTTGAATCTTTTAAAAAATACATGTTGAGAAAAGTTAATTAGATTCACTATTCTAGTGAAGATAAGGTAAAATCAAAAATCACAGTGCCCAGGTTCTTATTAGCTTCATTCTTGCTGAAAAGCCTTGGACAGGTAATATTTTTTTCCACTAGAAAAGTTCTGAATGTTTTTTTTTTAAGTTACTGTAAAGTGGTTATCAAATTTGATAGATCTTTATTAAATTAAAATATTACAATAACATTGGTGAATATTTTCTGTTTAAAAATATGAGTGTTTATGTGTTTAAACTTTTCTGTTTTTCTATGATTTGGAAAAGGTTATTTCTTTGATGTTTGTTGATATAGTTCATATTTCTTTTGTTTGCATTTTGTACGTTCTCTATTGTTTAAAAAGATTCTACTGTGATTGGCAAAGTTAGAAAATAACCAGTCATGATTCCAATGATAATTTATTCATTTTGGGAAAAAGCTAAGTGAGCTTCTTAAATTGAAACACTATTATCTCTCTAGATTTTTGATCCCCACACACCCTCAAAAAGAGTGAGAGAAAAATTTTACATTGTATTTGGTGGCAACATTTTTAATGTTACAAAATGTAATTTGTGTGTAAGTAAACAAGAATGATGGCATCACCAGTATTACATGTACTGTTTTCACTAACTGTATAATAAGGGAAACATTAGGATTATTAAAGTATTGTGTGGCCCATGGTCTTTCAAACCATATTTTCATGGTCTGAATTCTGGGAATAACTCGAATGAATGATGAAAATAATCAGTGAACTACAGTGACTATATCGACCTCTGTGAAAGGACTCTGAAGGACACATATATGTATAAAGTAATCTGGTATATCATTAGCTACTCAAAAACTTTCAGTTGACTTTAAATCAGAGTACAGTTTTTATTTACTTGATTCACTCAGTAAATGTCTGTTGCATACTTCCTGTGTGCAAGACTTAACAATTAAACAGTGGTGTTAGAAAGAGAAGCCAGAAGGCTGAGCTCATGAAGTGAATGCATTTTGGTGCAGCACATCCTAGCATCTGGTCATCAGTTTTGTACATAAGAGAAACTTATTTTATCCATTCACTCACATGTTACTGGTCTGTGAAAGATGGCCTTGGTTAAATGAAGGTTATTAATAGTTTACTTATTTACAGTGAAAAAAAAAGATGCTGCTAGGAAAACATGTAGGTAGATCAGGTAATTCTTTCACAATAGGAAAGTGTAGTTGAGAAGTCAGCTTATGATCAGATTTCAGGCCCTCTGAGGCATAAAAGGAGAAAAATCTGCCTTGAAGATCTGGGTGAAAGGAATCATGGTCTAAACAGGGACAACACTTCTTCACAGGATCATATGTTCTCTGGTTAAGCTCATTTGAATAGCAGACCTGTAGGGATTTGAAGTTAAAATACTGTATATAATAAGTGTTTGCTCAAGAACTAAAACTTGTAGATTATATGTGTTTATCCAAATAAACCAATGCCCTTTAACTTTGCCAAGGAAAAAGATAATATTAAAAATTTCTCAGGAGAAGAAAAAGATCAGATGCAGAATGATAATCATTACCAAGGTGACAGCATGCATGAGGGCTTCAAGGCATGTATCTACAGGTCCCTGAGAGGATTTATATTGCCTGGTCAGGGATTCTCATTTCAACTTTGTCTATGCTCTTCTTTTATCTTGGACCTGTTACAATAATTGCATTGTATTTAACATTGTTCCCATAGTATTTCAGAGATATCTTTGTTTCTATTTAATGGAGACTTGCAAGATACTTTAGCCTCATGACAATACATTTACAAGTGATCTCTTAGGATACATTGCCTCTGACATATTGTACCTATACATGAATTATTTCACATTGACTTTTAGCTATAATTTCAGTGGGTAATGTTTTCTTATTTGAAACTTGAAGCAACACAATATTTACAAAATTAAAAAATGAACAACACATATTCCCTCTGTTAAGGAACATTCAATCCAACGGAATATAAGACACCCAAACAACTATACAGTTGACCCTAGTACAATGCGGGAGCTAGGGACACTGATCCTCCGAGCAGTCAAAAGTCCACATGTAACTTTACAGTGAGCCCAGTTCTGCATCAACAGATTCAGCCAACTGTGGATCATGTAGTACTGTAGTATTGAAAAAAATCCTGGGTGAGTGGACCCAGTTCAAACCCATGTTGTTCAAAGGTCAACTATAGAAGTATGTGAAAGTGGCATAAGATAACAGATTTTTTAAAAATAGGGACAGAAGAACATTTTTGGCTTCAGGGATAAAAGAAAGATTCAGAGACAAGGTATCAGTTAAAGTACACCATGAAGGAGAAATGAGACTGATAAATCGTGATTTAGACAAGAAAGCCTTCTGGATAGAAGGAATAGTGTGGCTGGTGGTGTAAAATAAGGAAGTATAAAAAATGTCAGCATAAAAAATGTCATCATACCTTCCCCCACAGCATAGTAATTAAAACTTTTAATAGCTGCTGATTGAGAAAAAATACATTTGTGCATATGGTTTCTCAAACACTACTGGCCTCCTGGGGGTTTCATCATCCAAGTATTAAGAAACCACTGACAATAAAGTTATACTGGGGAGAGTGGCAGAACGTAAATTTAGAGGCATACATTATGGGCTGAGTCAGGGTAGGCTTTGGAAGTTAAATCATTAAGTACTCATTCCCAGTCCAGTTTCATCTTTAAATATTCTTCATCCTCTGTATTAATACATTGTAGCAGAATTGATGTGACAGAGAGGTTTGGGAGAAATATTTCCTTTTTATAAATGTTGTCTTGATTCTTCTATTTAGTTGGTGAAAAAAATCTATTAAGGTCAATGCTTTGACATTTTTAAACATACCTTACTTCTTGGTCTCAGGTAGCCAGACTACTTGCAATCATCAATATCAGAGGACTCGAACAGTCCTTTGTCTGGTTTTCTGCCTTTGAAGCATACCAAAATATCTTTTGAGTCAGTGATAGCCATTGCATGTGTGACAAAAGATTTTTTTCTCTCACCCCAAATCAAATGAATAAATTAAATTACTTTCCCCAACAAAGTGATAGAAAAGAAATGAGAGTAGCCTTCTAAGAGTAAAGTCAGGCTTTGATAATACTTTTATGAAGACTTTAAAAAATGATTTTTCTGATATCCTATTCCACTGAAATTACTATTGCCAATGTCACCAAAATGTTTTACTTATCAAATCAAATGAATACTTTCAGCCCTTAACATGTTTACATGCCTCTGGGGCCATTGACAAAGTAACCATGTCTTGCCGAAACTCTTCCTTTGGTGTTCATCACTTCCCTTCCAGACAGATATGTTTCTCTCAATTTACATATCTCCTGTTTCCTTTGTGGATTTGTTCTGCCACTCACACCATGAATTTAGCATTTCCTGGTTCCATCTTATATTCCAGTAGTTTCTTAGTCTGCAAAGCTAGATGTGCTCACTCATGGCCTTGCTTTCAACTACCACTATATTCCAGTGACTCCTAATTACATGGTACCAACTCAGACCCTCTACGGAACTACTGGACCATATATTTCTACTGCTTATTACACATTTCCACCTGAATGAACTTCCAAGCCAGTATGACCTTCTGCTCCGTGAGCCTAAGGCCTTTTTCTGTATCTTGAAATGACACCTCAGACAGAATCTTGATTATAATCCTTGGCTTACTTTTCTCCTTCACCTCCTGTCTAATTAGTTATCAAATTCTGTCAACTCTGCTTATTATAGATGTGATTCATTATCCACGATATTTACACTGCTACTGCCTTGAGCTAGTTTAGGTCCTCGTCATATTTTCCTAGATTTCGGTCGTAGACCTGTGACTGACACTATTACCACAGTTTCACACTGCCCCCAAACCATCCTCAAGTCTGCCACCAGAATTATCTTTCAAAAACAATTATAATCAATTATATTATTCCCTTCCCTATCCAGAACAAAGCCAGACTTCTTAGCCTTAGTATCCCAGGCACTTCTGTGATCTGCCTCCTGAGTTTGCACATTTTCTCTCACTCTCCCACTTCAAGCACCTCTAAGCTTCAGTTCCCACAAAGCTCTTTGCTCGATTTCCTGCCTTTCTTCGTCCATATTGTTTTTCCTTCCTGGAGGCCCTTCTTTTCTCCGACATCTTCCCCGGCTAGTCCCTAACTAGCCTTCAGGATGCTAATCAACCTTCCCCTAGAAAGATTTTCCTGCGCCTTCCCAGACTGAAGCCAAAGGCCCCTTTTCCTCTCCGAGCACGTCACCCTTGCCTTTGTCAACCACACCACTGTCACGCTTGAGTGGTAATTATGTTCTACTTATCTGTCTGTCTCACAGACTACAAGTGTTAAAGGTAGAAACAGCATCTTTCTAGTCTTTATGCCGAGTTGCAAACATAATGCTTCATCCCAAACAGGTGCTTAAAGAATATTTATAGAAATTTAAATTTTGGAATTGGTATGAAAGAACTATTCTACCTTAAATCATTACCCATCAAGTCCTTATTCATAATGTCATCAAACATATGTTGGTGATTACATTTACTGTGCTGAACCTATTTTGTGTTCCTTAAAGTTCATGCTTTGTGTCATAAGGTGCTGAGGTAGTTAGTGCTCTGCCCTTGTTTTAGATTAACTATTTCAGTATGAGACAGTTTTTAGAGGAGCACAGCCTGTATATATTATTGACTCTGGAATTAAGCCAGGAGAACCTAGAAGGTCATATAGGCCATGTGTTACTGTACACTTTCTTTTCAGTTTTTTCTTAGGCATTAAGGATTGGACAGCTTGTGACAGAAATTATCAAGTCAAGTCACTTTAAAGGAAAGGACATTTTTCTTTACTACTTGTTGAACACAATTATGGGTCATCCATCACTTCTCTGTGTGAAAGTTTTCATTTTGATCCTCATCTCAAATGTACTGAGTTTACCTGATCATTATCATCAATGGGAATTTGATCTCAGTGTTCCCGTCTTTGTTTCAGTATAAAGTAATGAATGATATTACAGTTAATGGTAAAAAAAAAAATTGCACTTCTGTACCAAGTATGTTCAAGTCAATTTAACATTGTACATTTATCTCAGATAAGCCCTCTAAAAGGGGAAGTAAATAAAGCTACTTTCTGAGTTGTTTTCCATTCTGTTAAATAGAAAGAATATACTTTCTGCTATAAATATTGGTAATTTCATAAGTTTTAATTTATTTCAGCAAGATTTGCCTTTTATATTATAATATACTAAAAATAGACCAAGTCTATATGTGCCTCCCTTGAGGGTGTCTTGCTTTGCAAAAATTAGGAAAGTTTATTTATTTATTATCAAATGGTCCTAAACTTGGTGGAAGAACTCATTACTATTACTATAAAATATTCAGTTTACAAGTGGCATTTCTGTATTAGATCTGTTGTATTGACTGACTCATAATTAAGAAAAAAAAAACCAGAGAGGTAAAATATATAAACATGAACTTCAAGATGCATATGTGGCATATGAAAATAAAAAGAGAATTATGAAAATTGCATGCCAAATTTTTCTTGGCTAGTTATTTAGGGAGTCTTTCTACACCTGAATAAATCAGGATGTAAGCAATAAACACCAACTCTATTAATTTTAAAAAACAAAAACAAAAATCCTCTGGCTATCAAAAACAAAACAAGGATGAATTGGGAGATTGGGATTGACGTATATATACTAATATGTATAAAGTAGATAACTAATAAGAACCTGCTGTATAGCACACAGGGAACTCCACTTCGCTGTACAGTAGAAACTAACACAATATTGTAAAACAACTACAACCCCCCACACACAAAAAAAACAGTTGAGCTTCACAAAAAACAACAAAAACAAAACAAAAAGAAAAAAATAATATTCTGAAAAGACATCAGGGATTCACTGAACAGAAGCCTAGAGGAGAAGTCTGGAAAGTAGGCAGAAACCAAGGCATCTCTGGAGGGCCAATAAACAAGTCACAAATGTCCCCATTGGATCCCACTGTCATTAGGCACTACCACCATCATAAATAAAGCCTAACCATATGTTAATCTTTGTTTTAATATTTTTTGCTTCAAAGTCCAGGTAATAGGTGTTCCACAGATCAAACCTAGATCACAAGCCCAGGGAAAGAGGCCTTAGCCAACTTCCTTGGTGGGAAGGTGAGGTACTTACTCTCACTAAACTACAATCAATGGGAAACTCTATTTGCATAGAGGAAAAAACGGAGGGAGAGAAGGAAGCAGGGGAGAAAGTGAAACACTGAAAAGTCACCCTCCCCCCAAAAAAGGGGCAAATATCTGCTATGGTACCACTATTTATGAATATGTGCTAGGGTTGTTTTTGGTTCGTCTGAGACTAAGAATTTCTAGGAAGGGAGTAGCAGTCTTCCTACTATTCACATGAAGTCGGGACTACCTGGAACGTATGGAGTGAAATAGATAGCCTTTTCTGCTACCTGCCTTGAGATAGTTAACTGAATCAGGAAATAAATTTCTTTTGCCCTTGAGATTTAAGTAATTACGTTTTGCTTTGGTTTTACTTTTGAAATATGCCATTTGTAAGTGGACTTCAGTGAGAGTTTTTGAAGGAATAGACACTATTTTAAAAGCTGTACAGAAAGTGGTTGAGGTTCCTACCAAAACACGTGTTTTTCTTTATACCTTTAATGAAATATTTCATTCACTTTTATTGTTTCAGGTACACTCAGGTACAAATAAATTAAATTTTATACCTTTTGCTCAGATAACTCCTCATACCTCTAGTTCATATGTATATGATATTCAATCAGTCCCTCAAACAGGTCCAAAACTTACTATTTTTTCTCTAGCCTGTTTCTCCTCCTTTATTTTGTCTCAGTAATGCTGTTATCATCACCTACCATTCAAGTAAAAAAACTGAAAGATCTATTTGACTCCCTCTTTCTCCTACCTATGTACTGTCACTTGCCAGATTTGTTTGATTTTACTCTTTAAACATTTCTCTGATACACTCTATCTTCTCTACTCCTACCTTTTGACTTATTTCAGGCTTTTGTCATCTCTCACCTGGCCTTTGGCCATAGCTCCCAATTTCTCTCCCTAACCTCAGACCTTTTCCCTTGAATCCATCCTCCACATGGCTACCAATGAGCTGTGCATAATATAAATCAGGCTATATCACTCCCATTGCTCCTTAATAGGAATACAAGACTATCCATGATCTGACACCAGCCCATGCCTCCAAGCACCTCTTTACCTCTCCCTCCTTTAAGCCCATCAGTGCTGAGCTGGTCATCTTCCCCCAAGCAGGCAAAAAGAGAATTAGAAAGAGATGGAGAGAAAACTTTGACTATGTAAGTGGAGATACACTTGCCTTTTCCCTGCCATCCTTCCTCTGCCACCAACACCAGAGAAAGGTCTAAAAGAGGGAGGTTGTGAAGGTATGAAAGACCAGAGCATTCACACCACACACACACACACACACACACACACACACAAACACACCCATACCCACAGACTCTAAACCTCTTAAGCCATATGGGAGTTTAAAATGAGACTGGATTAAGTTTCAGAAAGCAAAAGTAACCAGAAAACTATGGAATCTACCCAAAATTTAATTAAGGATTGTTAAAGAAAAACTAGATGTAGTATAATTGAAAGCAGTGGTTTTACAAAATAAAACCAATTTATGTTTAAATCCCAAAGAATTAAGATTCCTCAACCAACTGACTCTAATCTGTTCAGGTATTATTTCTGTTTGGGGGCAATTTTCCTGATCTCCCTATTGCCTGGTGTATTCCCTCTTACCTTCTCTATCGCAATACTTATGTGCTTATCTCTCCTGTTGAGTTGCAAGCTTCTTTTAAGGGCAACGGTTGTGTCTTACTCATCTTCATAACCCCAACATTTTACCACAGTGCCTGGCACACAATTGGCTCTCAATAAATGAGCGTTGCATGAATGAATGATAGATGTTTGATTTAATTAGTGAATTCCCAGAAATGCTAAATCACAGTGACTAATTTTAATAAATTCCAGAGTCTCTTCTTCTTTTTAGTGTTTCAGACTCTATTATTATTTCCTGCTTTTTTGTGTAAATATATTGAGATTGAAAACATATTACATTACCCTACTTACATCTATTTTCAAATTTTTATTTATTTTTAAGGTTTTTGACAGTGATTTTTGTGATCATTTTATATGTAAATTTATTTTGTAGGTTTTCGAAACTTACATATTGATGACCAGATAACTCTCATCCAGTATTCTTGGATGAGCTTAATGGTATTTGGACTAGGATGGAGATCTTATAAGCATGTCAGTGGACAGATGCTGTATTTTGCACCTGATCTAATACTAAATGAGTAAGTAGTAACTTGACATTTGTTGTTTTTGTTATCAAAAGTATATACATAGGATAATCTTGAAAATTACATTTCAATAGATGATCATACATCTAGTGTCCTAAATAATAGAATTTTCCTGAAAGGCTTCTTAGAACTACCTCAGGATATAGCTTTAAATGACAACATTAATAAAATTGTATTATTTTATCAGTGATTTGACATTTGGAGCTTTTTTCTTTGACTTCAATAGTTGTCACAAATCAAAATTTTTTAAACTTCAAAAATGTATCAAGAAATATAAAGACAAAAGTAAATATTTAGTTTATCCAATTAAAATTTTTACATTGGTAGTAATGAAGATAATGAATTAAATGAGGAATATTTTTGCATGAAAGTATTGACTTACCTTCAAAAAGTAAAAATATTATCTCTCTTCCTAGAGGAAAAATTAGACTGGTAATTTATTTAAAACATTGAAAGATAAATACTGAAATTGAATTCAATTTGCTTCATTATATTGGAATTACTGTAATTAACTTTCTACATGTAACCTTAAACTGAGTAAGAATCTTTTCATGAAAATATTTATACTGTCCTAATGGTGCATGATGACTCAGAATTATATAACATGATAATTTATATTTGAATAAGTCTTTACAGATTACAGGTAACTTTCATATATTTTATTCCATTTTTTTCCTACAATCCCTTGAAGTTGGTAAGGAATCAGCACCCCTTATTTCACAGTCCAGGAAACTGAGGCAGAGGAGATTGCAGAATTTGCCAAAGAATCTTAGCTCTTCTGAGTCAAAATCTAGGTTTTTTTCCGCTATTCCTGTTCACTTCTTTGACTAGCACGAATATTACAAAACAGTACAGAGTTGAGAAAATGCCTTAAGTAAATTTCTTCAACATTCAGAATTTGTGTTTGTCTTGTCAATTATTTAATGCTTGTTAATGTTGTCTTTTCTATATCACCATATATTTCCTCTAGAATAGTTCACAGTGTAACTATTTTATACTAGATACTCTAAACTAAGTGCACTGAACTATTCTATACTATTCAATTTCTGTGAATTGAATTCACTCTCCCATTGGACTGCACACAAAATTTTATTTGTGTTTTTCACAGGAAAAATCAGTAAATAAAGTATTTCCTGAGTGTTCCTCATCACCACATTTTCAACTCCCACAACTTTGCTCTCCTTTCTTGGTTTAGGTTTTTAAAATGAGATAACAAAAGTGAGAAACAGCATTAATCTTAGTTAATGTGTATTTAATAAAATTTTCTAACTTCACATTTTTTAACCTCAAAAATCCAGTATTGTGACTAAATTTAGAAGACATTTAAAATTCCAAATATTGAGTTTGTTTATAAAAAGTCATTTTCAATAAGTCAGGTAATTACTAAATCTCATAATCTCTGATACATTACATAAACTGGCTAAGCTACTCTGTTTTTTTTTTCCTGTTGCTTTTTCTTTTGTGTGTTGTGTGTGGTGCAAGACAGCGGATGAAGGAATCATCATTCTATTCATTATGCCTTACCATGTGGCAGATCCCACAGGAGTTTGTGAAGCTTCAAGTTAGCCAAGAAGAGTTCCTCTGTATGAAAGTATTGCTACTTCTTAATACAAGTGAGTGAGCATAAGTAACTTAATACAAGATATTTACTTTCTTAATTTTTAATTCATTAGGAAAGTTTCAAACAACAATATGATCATATGATTACACATGAGCTATGAATCTTAGATAATAACTGCAAAAGAGAAACATCCATAGACTATAATAACATTACTTCATATTTCTCAGGTTTTACCTATCACCTAATATTAAAATAGCCCATCAATTAAGCCAGTTTCTATCCTTTTTAGGTAAAACATAATTAAATGACTTTTTCATATTCATCCAATTCGATATTATAAACTAATTAATATTGCATAAACACAAACTATGCTTCCCTACATCCCCACCCCACAGAGGATTTACTCTGTAAAATGCACAATTTTATTTGTAACTATTCTCTTTATGTCAGGATAGGCTAACGGTTATAACACATAACTGCAAAGATCAGTAGCATAATATGATAGCAGTTTATTTATTACTCACAGTCAGTCCATCGGGTTGGCAAGAAAACCCAGGCTCCTTACATCCAGGTGCTCTACCCTTTTCATCACCTTGGAGTCCTCCATTGGATCTGACTAGAAGATGAGCACTGAGTAAGAAAAGTTTTAGATATGACACCTTGAACTGTCTGCCACCCACATTCTATGGCCCACCTTAACTGCAGGAGAGGCTGGAAAATGCACCCTAGTTGCATACCCTGAAGAAAAAGAAAATGTTGTACTATAGAAAAGCATTGGTAACCAGAAGGATGGGTAGATATCCATTCATTCTTTAATACACAAAGAACACATGCACCTCTGCTTCAGTGGATCTCCAAGGGTCTGGGTGGGAAATGTTTTTAAATTGCTTCTAACTTTTACCCTTTTCTGTGCCATTTCCATGCACAGGTAGACTCAGGCTTTGAATGTCTGAACTGGCCCTTCCTTCACTCATAGTGATTTGAAAGGAAACCACAGAAAGCTAAGGCCTTAGGTAGAAAGTGAGCCGATAGTTTCTCATCAATGATTGTGCAGAGACTTCCTTCTAATGGCATAAATCTCGAATGGTGGGGCTGGGGAGTATATCAAGAGGAAAAGCAGAAAAGCTGAACTCTTAAGAAGAAAGTTTACCTCATGAAATCTATGCCCAGATACAGATTAATACAGGATCTAAGGATCCATAGCCTTATCCCCCACCCTTGGAAACCCTATCTGGAGCATAGACCTGCAAGCCTAATTTGATGAAAAAGCATAAAAGGGGTTAAGGGAATTGATTTGGGACTGGCCAAGAGAGTCAACTGGAATAAATGTAATAATACAGCAGTTAATGCCTGTCATTCTTTTCTTGACAGTAATGAATCCAATAGCAGATATATCATAGATAGTCCTAGATCTCCCAAATTAGTTGATATCATTAACATAATTCTGTAATTATGGCTAGGCTACATTATGCTGGGGACCAAACAACCCCAAATCTCAGTAGCTTATCAAAAAAATTTTTTTAAGTATTTATTCTTCTTACTATATTTCCAATGCAGATCAACAGGGAGGCTCATTGTCATCACTCAGGTGTTCCAGGCAAATGGGGGCTACATCTTGATGCATGCTTCCATAATCACTAGAGTGGTGGTAAGGAAAGGGAGTGGTAAGGGAAGGAAGGGAGATACATATGACTTCCACTCACATACCATAGAAGGCAAGGTTTTGGGCCACTTGCAACTTGAAGAAAAGGGAAAATCATATATTTAGTGAATAGTACTATACATAATATATATATGTTATTATATATAATTGTGTAATAAAATTTGCACACATTTTAATGGGATTTTTGAGGAGAGACTTGGCAAAGTTATGAAAAATTCATCCTTAAGTCTTAAAAAATAGGTAAGTATTACAAAAATCTGAGGGCAGAGAGAGAATTAGAAAACTACAATAATTAATAGAGTGTGGAAGAGAAATACATACACTGAATTAGTCAAGTCAGACTAGTATATACTAGAACTTAATATGCTGCAGTGGAAACATCACAGATCTTTGAGCATGGAACAAATAAATATTGTTGAGAAAAGTAGCTTTATATTTGGGGGAAACTTAGTTCGGATATTTGGATCAAATTGTATCCTGAAATAAATGGCACATAATTATAAGCACCTTAATTGTTAAAAATTAGCTAAAAGGAATATAAATGATTTAGAAATCTCAAATAAGGAATACCTTTTAAAAAATAAATGCAATAGGAAAGTTGGCAAAGGAAAAGTTCAATGATTTGATAAGAATGTAAACCTCCCATTGCCATTAAAAATTAAAATACAGATATCCAGGAAAATATGGCATTTGAACACACACTTTTATCATTGTTCCTAGTAAAACTACATAAAAATATTAGTCAAGGGATTTTTTAAGAAATAAAATAAAAGGGAAAGAAAATGAAAGAAAAATCAATAGCAATAAATTCTGCAAGCCAGCAAATAGAACTAATTTAGCATACCTGAGAAGGTAGATTCTAAATCTGAAGTAAGAAAAGTCAAAAAGCACCTGATTTGCATGACTGAACCTCTAACATGTTTTGCAATTAGTGACAACAATGATTTTGTTTTTTGAAACGAGAATGAAAGTAGAATTTAAAACACCAAGTTCTGTTGAAAATCTGTTTCCAAATGTCACCCAACCATGCAATGTTCTTCTGAAACTAAGGCAGAGATTGTAGGTTTATTCCCTGAAGAGGATATAACAGAAGGCAGCTGGATTGGTGAACTGCAGGCACTGATGAGGGTGAGGGGTTCGATAGTGGAAACAAATTAAGTATATACTAAATGTTGAGACACCATCCTCCAAACCCACCTATCTTCTGGAACACCGTCATCCAAGTTTATATTCTCCAGATAGGAAAATGAAAGATTCTTCTCTAAAGAATTTGTTTAGCTGGAAAGAAAAGCAACTAAATATGCTAATAGCAAGAGTTTCTCTTTGAAATAGCTTAGCCAAATTGCCCTGCACTAAAGCTCACAGTCAATAAGCACTACCCATTCAAACAGAACTATCAATCAGCTTTTTAATTTTCCACTCTTGAATATAAATAAACAACCAAGGCATCTGAGGAAGGCATTTGATATCAAAGACAAAGACAAAAAAAAAAAAAAAAAAAACTTGGAGGAAACAGAAACCATGTAGAGAGATGAAAACTTCAAAAAAATTTAAAAGCCATCCTTCTTTAGAAAGATAAAAGAGCATATTCCAACCATAAAACAATGACTGGATACATGAAAAAGGAATAACACAAAGAAAGAAAATAGCTCTTGGAAATTTACAAATATATATATATATTTATATTTAATTTAAAAGTACTGGCATTGGAAGACAGAGTTGAAAAACCTCTCAAAAGTAAAGCAAAAAAACAAACAAAAAAAAGAAAAATCACAGTTCAGAAGGAAGCCCAACACCCAAATCTAGAAAGAGAATAACAAAACGTTAGAAAAAGAAATAAAGATGTAAACATTAAGGGAATACTCAGTCTTTTCAGCAAATAGTATATGGAAAACTTCATTCAAAAACATTAAGTTGTACCCTTATCTTACACTATATACAAAAATTAACTTGTCATTTTGGAGAGAGGTGGCCAAGATAATGGAGTAGGAAGACCATGAACTCACTTCCTCCCACAGACACACCAAAATTACAGCTATTTTCAGAGCAACTATCTATGAGAACAACCTGAAGACTATCAGAAAAGATTTTCCATAACAAAAGAGATAAATAAGGAAGCACAGTGACTCAGGTAGGAGAAGTGGAAACATAGTATAGTCAGGACCCACATCCCTGGGTCAGCAACCCACAAATAGAAGAAATATCACAATTGTAGAGGTCCATTCCAAGAAGCAAGGGGCCTGAGTCCTATATCAGGCTCCCCAGCCCAGGGTCCTGCACCAAGAAGATGAGCTCCCAGAATATCTAGCTTTGAAAACCAGCAGGGCTTACGTTTGAGAGAGCTGGAAAGCTATAAGAAACAGAGATGCTGCTTTTAAAGAGCATATGCAAAATCTTGCATACTCCCAAGTCCTAGCATAATGTCAGTAGTCTGAAAGGAGGCTGGGTTGGACCCACTTGCTGATCTTGGAGAGCCCCCCAGGAAGGCAGGAGGCAACTGGGACTACCCCTAGGAACAAAGATGCTGGTGGCAGCCATTTTGGGGAGCTCATTCTACCATGATAACACAGGCGCTGGCAAACATCATTTTGGAATCTTCTCTCTGGATTAGCACAGGGGGCTTATCTGCCCTCCAGAAAGCAGGTACCAGCCCCAAGCCACCCTGGGCTGCCCAGCTACAGAGGGACCCAGCCCTGCCTGCCAGTGGGCCTGTAGCCACCACGTAAGGCAGGAACTCACAGGGAACCAGCCCTCCTTACCAGGGCACCCACAGTTGTCAGTCCCACCACAACAGAAGGGCACACACAGTCCACATACTAGAGAATATAGCTCTGTTGGCCAGAGGGGAACATACTGCTGGGTCCCTAGAACGTCTCATTCATAAGGCCAGTTCTCCAAGATTGGGAAATGTAACCAACCTACATAACACATAGAAGTAAACACAGAGAGTTGGGCAAAATAAGAATAAAGAGGAATATGTTCCAAACAGAAAAACAAAACAAAATCTCTGAAAAAGAACCAAATGAATTGGAGATAAGCAATCTACCTGCCCTCCCCCCCCCCAAAAAAGAGTTCAAGGTAATGATTGTAAAGATGTTCATGAACACAGTGAGAATTCCAACAAAGAGTTAAAAAATACAAAGAACCAATCAGAGCTAAAGAATACTATAACTGAAATAAAAAATACACTAGAAAGAAAGAATAGATTAGATGATACAGAAGAATGGATCCGTGATCTGGAAGATGAAGTATTGTATATCGCCCAAGCTGAACAGAAAAATGAAAAATGAACTTTAAAAAATGAGGATATTTTAAGAGACCTCTGGGGCAATATCAAGCATACTAACATTTGTATTACACAATCCCAGAAAGAGAGAAGAGAGAGAAAGGGGTCAAGACCTTAAGAAATAAGAGCTGGAAAAATTCATTAACCTGAGGAAGGAAACAGACATCCAGATCCAGGAAGCACAAAAAACTGTAAATAAGATGGACCCAAAGAAGTCCACACCAAGACACATGATACTTAAAATGACAAAAATTAAAGATAAAGACAGAATCTTAAAAGCAGCAAGAAAAAAACCCAGCTAGTTATGTACAAGGGAACTTCCTTAAGACCACCTGCTAACTTTTCAGCAGAAACTTTGCAAGCAAGAAGAGAGTGGCATGATATATTCAAAGTGATGAAAGGAAAAAACCTACAACCAAGAATACCCTACCTAGCAAGGATATCATTCAGATTTAAAGGAAAGAAAAAGAATTTCACAGATGAGCAAAAGCTAGAAGAGTTCAGTACCACTAAACCAGCTTGACAAAAAATGTTAAAGAGACTCTGCTAAGCAGAAAGGAAAGGCCACAACTAGAAATATGAAACTATGAAAGGAAAATTCTTACCAGTGAAGACAGACATACAGTAAAGGTAGTAGATCACCACTTGTAAAGCTAGTAAATGGTTAAAAGACAAAAGTAGTAAAATCATCTATATACAATAAGTAGTTAAGGGATACACACATTAAAAGGTTTAAAATACCGCCTAAATACATGAAGCAAATAATAACACAAACAAGGGAGAAATTGACCGTAATACAATAATACTAGGGGACTTTAACACCCCACTTACATCAATGTACAGAAAATCCAGACAGAAAGTCAGTAGGAAACATGGGCCTTAAATGAACCATTAGACTAGATGGACTTAATAGATATCTACAGAACATTCCATTAAAAAAACAGGAGAATACACATACTTTTCAAGTCCACGTGGAACATTGTCCAGGATAGATCACATGCTAGGCCACAAAACAAGTCTCAATAAATTTAAGAAAAATGAAATCATATTAAGTGTCTATTCTGAACACAATGGTATGAGACTAGAAATCACCTACAAGGAAAAAACTGGAAAAAATTACAGGGAGTCTAAACAATATGCTTCTAAACAACCAATGGTCACTGAAGAAATTGAGAGAAAATAAAAACATACCTTGAGACAAATGAAAATGGAAAACAAATTGTTCCAGCATCTATGGGACACAGCCAAAGCAGTTCCAAGAGGGAAATTTATAGCAATACAGGCCTCCCTCAAGAAACAACAACAAGAAAAACAAATGAACAATCTAATATACACCTAAGGAACTAGAAAAAGAAGAGCAAACAAAACCCAAACTTAGTAGAAGAAAAGAAAGAAAGATCAGAACAGAAATAAATGAAACAGAGATGAAAAAACAATAGAAAAGATCAATTAAGCTAAAAGCTGGTTCTTTAAAAAGATAAACAAAATTAATAAAACTTTAGCCAGAATCACCAAGAAAAAATGGAAGAGGGCCCATAAAAATAAAATCAGAATTGAAAAAGAAGTTACAACTGTCACCACAGAAATACAAAGATTGTAAGAGGTTAGTACAATATGTACCAATTAGTACAAATATGCCAATAAAATGGACAACCTAGAAGAAATGGATACATTGCTAGAAATGTGCAATCTCTAGGATTGACATATGTACACTATTGATACTATGTGTAAAATAGATAACTAATGGGAACCTACTGTATAGCACAGGCAACTCTACTCAGTGCTCTGTGGTGACCTAAATGAGAAGGAAATCCAAAAAAGAGGGGATATATGTATACCTGCAGCTGATTCACTTTGCTATACAGTATAAACTATCACAATATTGTAAAGCAACTATACTCCAATAAAAAAATAAAGAAATTTTTTAAAAACCTAAAAACAAAAACAAAAAAGAAATGTACAATCTCTAAGAGTTAATTAGGAAGAAATAGAAAATATGGACAGAATGATTACCGTTAATGAAATTGAATCAATAATCCAAAAACTCCCAACAAACAAAAGTCAAGGACCAGATGGCTTCACAGGCGAATTTTACCCATATCATTCTCAAGTATTAAAAAAAATTAAATAGGCCAGCATTCTATGAGGCCAGCATCACCCTGATACCAAAACCAGACAAAGATACCACAAAAAAAGAAAATTACAGGCCAATGATGAATGTAGATGCAAAAACTCTCAGCAAAGTATTAGCAAACTGAATTCAATAATACATTAAAAGGATTATGCACCATGATGAGGTGGGATTTATCCCAGGGATGCAAGGAAGCTTCAGTATCTGCAAATCAATCAATATAATGAATCAAATTAACAAATTGAAGAAGAAAATCCATATGATCATCTCAATAGATGCAGAAAAAGCTTCTGACAAAATTCAACATCGATTTATGATAAAAATTCTTAACAAAATGGGTGTGGCGGGAACAGATCTCAACATAATAAAGGCCATATATGACAAACCCTCAGCCAATGTCATACTCACTGGTGAAATCTGAAAGCATTTTCTCTGAGATCGGGAACAAGGCAAAGATGCTCACTTTCATCACTTTTATTCAACATACTATTGGAAGTTCTAGCCACAGTGTCAGACAAGAAAAAACAATAAATACCATCCATATTGGAAAAGAAGAAGTAAAACTGCAGCGGTTTGCAGATGACATGATACTATATGTAGAAAATCCTAAAGATGCTACCAAAAACTATTTAAACTAATAAACGATTTCAGTAAAGTTGTAGGAGAGAAAATTAATATACAGAAATATGTTGCACTTCCATACATTTATAATAAACTATCAGAAGGAGAAATTAATAAAACAATTCCATTTATAATTGCATCAAAAAGAATAAAATACCTAGGAATAAATCTAACCAAAGAGATAAAAGACGAGTAATCTAAAAACTGCAAGACATTGGTGAAAGTAATTGAAGATGACGCAAACAAATGGAAAGATAGACAATGCTCATGGATCGGAAGAATTAATGTTGTTAAAATGATCATACTGCCCAAGGCTATCTATAGATTCAATACAACCCCTATCAAAATACTACAGGCATTTTCCACAGAACTAGAAAAAATAATTGTAAAATTTGTATGGAAACACATAAAACCCTGAATAGCCAAAGCCATCTTGAAAAAGAAGAATGAAGCTAGAGCTATCAAGAGCCCTGATTTCAAACTATACTACAAAGCTACAGTAATCAAAACACTGTGGTACTGGCACAAAAACAATCACGTAGATCAATGAAACACAATTGAGAGCCTAGAAATAAACCCATACTTGTAAGATCAACTAATCTAAGACAAAGGAGGCAAGAATATACAATGAAGATACAGCCTCTTCAATAAATGGTGTTGAGAAAAATGGACAGCTACATGCAAAAGAATTAAACTGGACTACTTTCTCACACCATGTACAAAAGTAAATTCCAAATGGATTAAAGACTTAAATGTAAGACCTGACACCATAAAATTCCTACAGTATGTTTTATTGCCTATGTTTGAAAGTATGCTCTTTGACATTGGTCTTAGCAATATTCTTTGGATCTATCTTCTCAGGCAAGACCAACAAAAGCAAAAATAAACAAATGGGATTACATCAAACTAAAGAGCTTTGCAAGGTGAAGGAAACTATCAACAAAATGAAAAAGCATCTTACTGAATGGGAGAAGATATTTGCAAATTCTGTATTTGATAAGGAGTTAGTATCCTAAATGTACAAAGAACTCATACAACTCAATATCAAAAGACAAACAACCTGATTAAAAAATGGGCAGAGTACCTGAAGAGACATTTTTCCAAAGAAGATTCTCAGATGGCCAACAGATACATGAAAAGATGCTCAATGTCCCTAATCATCAAGGAAATACAAATCAAAACCACAATGAGATACACTTCACACCTGTCAGAATGGCTTATCATTAAAAAAGCAACAAATAACAAATGTTGGCGAGAATGTGGAGAACAGGGAACCCTTGTGCACCATTGGTAGGATTGTAAGTTGGTACAGCCACTATGATAAATAGTATACAAGTTCTTCAAAAAATTAAAAATAGAATTATCATATGGTCCAGCAATTTCACTTCTGGATATTTACCTGAAGAAAAAAAAACACTAATTTGAAAAGATATATGCATACACTGTTCATTACAGCACTATTTATATGGAAGCAATCTAAGTGTCCACTGATAAATAAATGGATAAAGAAGATGTGGTGTGTGTATATATATATATATATATATATATATTTCTTTTTTATGGCTGAGTAATATTCCATTATATATTGCCCCATATATATATATATATATATATATATATGTTGTTGCCATTTGCAACAACATGGATGGATCTAGAGGGTATTGTGCTAAGTGAAATAATTCAGAGAAAGACAAATATTATGTGATCTCACTTACATGTGGAATCTAAAAAACAAAACAAAATGAAAACAGACTCATAGATACTGAGTACAAATAGGTGGTTGCCAGAGGGGAGGGGATAGGGGGCAAAATAGGTGAAGGGGATTAAGAGGTACAAACCTCCAATTACAAAATAAATAAGCCAGGGCATGTAATATACAGCATAAAGAATATTGCCAGTAATATAATAACTTTGTAAGTAATAACTTTGTATGGGGACAGTTGTTTTCTATACTGATTGTGGTGATCACTTCATAATGTATGCAAATGTCAAATCATTATGTAGTACACCTGAAATTAACATATTGTACATCAACTATATTTCAACAAAAATTTTAATTAACTTGAAATAAATCTAAGAACTAAATCTAAGAGCTAAAACTATGAAATCCTTAGAAAAAAACATAGAGGGAAATCCAATGTTTTGTGACATTGGATTTTGCAGTGATTTCTTGGATATAACACCCAAAACACAGGCAACAAAAGAAAAAGATAAATAGACTTTATCAAAATTTAAAATTTCTGTGTATCAAAGGAAACAACACAAAGAAAAGGCAATCCATTGAATTGGTGAATATATTGAAAATCATATGTCTGCTAAGGTAAAAGTATTAATATCCAGATGACATAAAGAACCTCTACAATTCAACAATAAAAAATATAAACCAATTTAAAAATAAATAAAGGTCTTGATAGACATATCTCAAAAGAAGGTTTACAAACAGCCATTAAGATGCTCAACATCACTAGTCATTAGAGAAACACAAATAAAAAACACAATTAGATACCACTTCACACCCATCAATATGGTTACTTACTCTCAGTAAAACAAAAAATTATACTAGAAAAGAAAAGAAATCGTAGTAAATGTTATATGACTTGACTGTAGTAGCACTTTGCATAGCTAAAATAGTAAACACTGAATATTGATCTAACCAATATTATGAAAATGATATTAGGAAGAGGAGGAGTAGGAAGTTCTATGTGTGTGAGTGTGTTTGTGGTGTGGGGGTAATAGTAGATCTGGAATATGGAAATAGAGCTACAGCACCATTTTCCATACTGGAAAGTCAAAAGTTAAAAATAAAAACTCAAGGAGCAGCTCTATAAGGATGTTATTTAAAGCTATGGAAGGAAAGATCAAAAGAAATAGTTGAAATAATTGAAAGTGTTTGCCTCTGGAGCATGGCAAAATTTGGATTGCCTGGGCAGTACTCTTTGCCCTAATAAAGTTACAAAACTGACTAAATATTTTAAAACTAGGCTTTAAACCACAAACTGAGAAGAATATTTAAAATACAGCTTAGATCACTATAAACGAATATAAAACAGAAAAAAAATCACTAAAAAGCTTAAGAAAATTGTTCAACCTCACTAATAATTAGAGAAGTAAAAATGAGATGGTATTTTATTTTTCTCTATAAAAAGCAAAGATTACCTAAAATGAAAATAGTACAAAGCACACAACAGTTGAGTAGTAAGAAGTAGTTTAGAAATGTATATTATCAGTGTTAAGACAGTTAATACCTTTTACTCTAATAATTCTACTTCTAAGAATATATCCATAAAAAATAAGACATTCATCATAAGTATTGTTTCGATTAGTAAAATATTCCAAATGTCAAATTATAAAAAAATTGTATGTCCTACACATTTTTGTGATATGAAATTTTATGTGAGAATTAAAACATTCATTTTTGAAGAATTTTGAATGATATAAGTAAATGTTCTCAATATAATATTAGGAAATGTCCTAAAATATTGGATTGTAGGATCTCAGGTGACGTAATTTTCCATGTATTTTCTAAAATTTTTCCAATGAATACACATTATTTTTAAATTAGCTAAACCAAAAATAAGTATTCTTTTTTTAAAGTATTCTTATCTAAAATAGCATCTGGCTACTGCCCTTCACTCACTCTCTCCCACTTGCCACTAATATATTTACAAGAAATCCTAAAAACCCACATGTGGAATCAATAAGAATCTGCGAGAAAAATTCTCCAGTCATGTAATGCTGGGTGTAATAATTAAGAAAACAATGACTGGGCTTCCCTGGTGGCGCAGTGGTTGAGAGTCCGCCTGCCGATGCAGGGAACACGGGTTCGTGCCCGGGTCCGGGAAGATCCCACATGCCACGG
>NC_041229.1:32537720-32556967 GCF_002837175.3 Physeter macrocephalus
CGGGAGAGGCCACAACAGTGAGAGGCCCGCGTACCGCAAAAAAAAAAAAAAAAAAAAAGAAAACAATGACAATGTAAAGAGCTCAAAGGAAATAGAAATTTTTTGGAGAGCTGGTTCATCATAGATCTGAAATCTAGGGAAGAGAGTAGGAGAGGAGGATAATTTTCAGAGATATCCCAGGAGCATAGGATGAGAGCCTAGTGATTAGATTATCATATCCTAGGAGCATGTTGTTAGTGTTGATACTAAAAGAATGAGGCAGTGTGGAATTAGGCCCGCTTCTCTTGTAAAGAGGATAATTGGTTCAAGTCTGGTCCTAAACACTTAGATGGATAGAGTGAGGGCTTTGGGTTACTAGTTTTCCAACTCTTTAAAGCCCAATGAGAAGACAGTACTTCAGTAATCAGAAGAAAAAATAATTTTATAGTCATGTTTAAGAGTGAGGGAGATTTGAGGATTGGTTGGGAAGTGTAAAAAGAGTTATGGATGTTTAAAATAGCTGCTATAGGGATTTCCCTGGTGGTCCAGTGGTTAAGACTCTGAGCTTCCAATGCAGGGGGCATGGAACTAAGATCCCACATGCCATGTGGTGCAGCCAAAAAAAAAAATTTTTTTTAAAGTAATAAAAGGTTAAAATGGAAAATTAAAAAATAAATAGCTGGCATATGAAGTAAAGGGACAAGATCATAGATACACATAGCATATACATACAAATTTATGTACAACGGTTAAGTTTTCAATTGGAGCAAAAATCTCATATTGCCAAGATTACCTTTATAAATCCTTTTTTTTTTTTTTTGCGGTACGCGGGCCTCTCACTGTTGCGGCCTCTCCTGCTGCGGAGCAAAGGCTCCGGACGTGCAGGCCCAGCGGCCATGGCCCATGGGCCCAGCCGCTCCGCGGCATGTGGAATCCTCCCGGACCGGGGCACAAACCCGTGTCCCCTGAATCGGCAGGAGGACTCTCAACCACTGTGCCACCAGGGAAGCCCCTAAATCCCTTTTATACTCAGGATGTGAGCTCTTGAAAACTCAAAACCAAAGAATTAACTTTTGGTTTCTATCTGTTTGTTATCTGTGGCCATCTTTTTTCCAAGGGAAGTGGAAGCCAAGGTCTGATTCGGGTAGAGGGAATAAAGTAGGAGTTTTTGAAAAAGGCTTATTTATTTCCCTTTTCTGGACACATACGGTTGGCTTTGCTCAAATGAAGTACACTTCTCTATAGAAATATTGCTAAGGGTCAAGATCATAAATCCAGAGATTATGTGATTTTTCTTTCAGCAATCTGGATGTAGTTGCAGAAAAAGTCAGAAACTTCACTTCAGTTTGAAGATTTGTTTGTAGGACAAGTGAGACCAAAGTAAAAGGAAACAAGGAAATTGGGAGTTCTGGTAATAGAGTTGCTAAAGAAATCAACCAGGACATCTCAGACAAGTGACAACAGAAGGACCGAAAAGATTTAGGAGAAAAGCAATAGGTAAATTGACTATGTAGTGGAAACAAGAGAACTAGTCATAAGAGTAGGAAGTTGTGCCCAACATTTGGATGTATGAATTAAGGATTTCAGAGGTAGATATATAAATTACCAGTTAACATCATAATAGGAATGAGAGGCATTCTCAATAAAATCAGCAACAAAATAGGGGTATTTACCATTACTATTATTTTTTAATATTGTTCTGGAAGTCTTAAACAATGCATTGAACCATGAAGCAGAAATGAGAGCTACAACTGTTGGAAAGGAGAAAATGAAGCTATTATTTGAATATAATATTGTCTTAAACCGAAAAAAAAATCAAACAAAAGCTGTTAGATTTAAAAATATAAATAAATGAATAAATAGAATAAAACCAAGTGGCTGAATATAAGAGAAAATTCAAATATCAATGGCTTTCTCTCATATCAGCAGGAAGGAGACAAAGACAAAAAAGAACCAGCATACATGTAGTTGTAAACTAAATCAAACTAAGTATTTTAGACAGGAATGTAGAATAATGTCAGGCGCTCTTTTGAGCAAATGGTAATAGCTCTAAAATAGGTAAGCTGAAATGTTCTTTAACTTACCTAGTTGTTCTTATCATATTCTTCAAAAGAACTAGAAGTTTACATGTTCTAAAACTTTTCCTATTTAAGATGTTTGTATCTAGAGTTGCAAATCAAAATAAATCATTATACAGCTCAGAAATTTATATTATAAACTGCTAGTGTCATCTTTTTTAAATATAACTGCCACTTGTAATTATCTTGCAGTTCCTTTGGAAGGACTAAGAAGTCAAAGCCAGTTTGAAGAGATGAGATCAAGCTACATTAGAGAGCTCATCAAGGCAATTGGTTTGAGGCAAAAAGGAGTTGTCCCTAGCTCACAGCGTTTCTACCAACTTACGAAACTTCTTGATAACTTGCATGATGTAAGTATTTTGTTTTCTAGAATATTAATGATTATTTTCTGAATTATATCTATAACTTCTTAAATGTGAAATATAAATTTTACTTCATGTGTTTTCTTCAAATTTATATTTGTACTTACATTTTAAAAACCTGCATCATACCACTCAGAATTTATATTATGCTTTTTTCATTTTCATTGTAGATCACCCAAATATCCTTTTACTAGTATTTGTATAATTTGAGAGTAATTTAATGGTTGATAGGAATTGTGATACATTTTTCTGAATATGCTCTCAAATGTTTTTGTCTTAAGCTAGAAAAGATTTTATGTATACAGGAAAAGCAAAGATATGGATGTGGAGAATAAGACTCTCATACCATTTTGGATGGAGTTATAAGTCAGTAACAATGCTAATGGACAATCTGGCAGCATGTAGCAGTAGTTAAAGTTTGTGTGCTTTTCAAATTCCTACTTTTTAGGACTTATCTTAAATAAATAATTAGACAAGTATTTAAGATATGTATGCATCATTGCCTATAGAAGAGGAAAAAAAACTCTAGAAATACCTGACACCAAAACTGGGTAAATAAAATAAGATATATGGGGTTAGTCAAGACATTGCCTACAAGCTTTTATCACTACTGTGTTCAGAAATCACACTAAAATAACAACAAAGCATAAAAAAATCTCTCTACTCACCAGGTCAAATTTGAGGCCTCACTGCTGAATATGAACTGACAGCCAAGATTATTAGCCATTTAGATAAAGCCTCTAAAATGTAAGGCAGAGAGCAAAATAAACCGAAAAAAAATGTAACTTAAAGGAAAAAGCAAGAGTGCAGAAAATAGAAGAAAGCTTCAAAAAATTAAGATATTCAGAGAAATAAGAATGATGTTGCATCCATGAAACAAGAATAGAAAACATTTAAAAAGGAACATTTAGCAAGAAAACACTTTTGGATAATTAAAGAAGAGCAGAAATTAAAAATTCAATATAAATATAAAACTCAGGAAATATAAATCTCAGGAAAACCCAGAAAAAATAACAAAAAAGATAAAGATATGAAAAAGTAGAGAGATAGCAAATTTAGGGGATTAATCCATGGGGTTCCATTCTCCAGTTAGTAGTAATTTCCAGAAGAGAGAAGAGAGAAAATCAATGTGAGGAAATTATGTAAGAAATCATAAAAGAAAAGTTGCTAGAACTGAAGGATATAAGTTTTCTGAGTGTAAGGGCCCAGTATACACGCACAGCACAACTGAACCAAGGCACATTGTAAAATTTCAGCATACCTGGAATAAAGAGGGTATCATAAAATATACCAATGAAAAAAGAAATAAGTCACATCAAATCATCAGGATTCAGAATGATGTTGGACTTCTCTGGAACCCAGAAAACAATGGAGCAATACCTTCAGAATTTACAAGGAAAGAAAAATCTTCAACAAGATTTTTACCAGCCAAACCATCAAACAAATATGATGGCATCATAAAAGTACTTTCAGACTTGCAAGATCTCATAGAGATTACCTCAAATACAAACTTTCTCAAGGTACCTCAAATACAAACTTTCTCAAGGGCACCTGCAGGATTTCTTACAACAAAACACTGGAGTAAGCCAAAGTAGAAGATTCAACCCAAGAGAGATGCAAAGGGGTGTCCCAGCACACTAACTAATGCAGAGGATTTCAGGACACTAATACCAAGAAAAAAATGGAACTGAGCTATTACCAATTGCATGAACATATTGAAGTGAGTCTTTACAATTCTGTCAGAAAATTTGACTATGGCTTTGTGATATAGAAAAAACAAAGGAACAGAAACATAAGGTGATTAGCCCTAGCAAAATTAAAGTAAGTCATATAAGAAAGAAAATGTAATCCAGTAGGAAACAAAAATCTTTGTAATATAAATGTTAGATATCGATTTAGCCAAAAATTGAGATATAACTATATAGAGAATGGAGAGAAGAGAAAGTGTGTGTAGTTGAGGAGGGGGGTATATAGTACAAGAGAGCTAAATCCTCATTTAATAGAAACTTAATAATGTAAACTTTGGAAAATAAAATTTATTAGAAATACACAGATAAATATCAAATGACACAGGCTAAAGAAGTTTAAAGTGGTTACATCTGTGTTGTTGCTGCTGTTGTTTTTGTTGCTATAGGTCTTCGAGTACTAGCTGACTTTCAAAATTATGTACATGAATTACTTTGACAAAATTAGATTAAAATGGATTATGCTGGGTTGTTTGTACTGAAATAGAAGAGTCTATATATTGTCTGTATGTTGTTATATGAAAAAGCTGGATTAAGAAATAGACTATAAAATAATTTCATTTATGGAAATATATATGCATGTGTGTATATTATGTGTATACCTGAGTATGTATTAAAAAAAAAACCTTGAAATATACCAAAATGTTCACACTGGTTATCCTGTGGGATTACAGAATACTTTCATTTCTTTAAATCTTTCTATATATTAGGATATTTTGTCATGAGTATGTAATATTTTACATATTATGCTAGAAAGTGGAGGGAGATGTTTTCAGTTAAGTAAGAAAAAAACATCTTAAGTATTTCTATTATTAGAAAAATAAGCTGCCATGTTTGTATAGTATATGAATATATTATTTTTCTTACATGTTTCTTATCCATTTGTTAAACCAACAGCTTGTCAAACAACTTCATCTGTACTGCTTGAATACATTTATCCAGTCCCGGGCACTGAGTGTTGAATTTCCAGAAATGATGTCTGAGGTTATTGCTGCACAATTACCCAAGATCTTGGCAGGGATGGTGAAACCTCTTCTCTTTCATAAAAAGTGAATGCCGTTTTTATCTTTAAAAAAATTAAATTTTGTCTGTTTTTGTTTTGGTCAGGATTATGAGGTCTCAAGTTTTTACAATGTTCTTCTCAAAGCCTTACATTTATAACATATCGTACTGTGTAAATTTCAGATAAAAGTTGTGGGGTTTAATTGATTTCCTTTATAAAGCATAATTTGAATTTTTAGTGTTTTCGTGTACCCATATTTTCTTTAAGAGTTTACAAGATTGAAAAAGTATTAGGTTGATTGTTAAAGTTAATCTTATTCATATCATTTCATACCATTTAGGTGAGATTTTTAACTTTCACATATAACAAATCTTCTACCTTAGAGAAAAAAGAAATCTTATACATAAAAATAAAAAGTTATTATATGTTCTTTCTATATAGCTCCCTTTGGATCCCTAATTATATTTACAAAAATGAAACCTTAAAATGGTATGCAAAATTCTGTCTATATGAGTGTATATACATTTTCATGAGAAGGAAATTTATAACCTTAATCAGATTCTCCAAAGGGTTTTTAATGCAAAAAATATACAGAAAAAGAGTTTAAAATTCTTGAAATAGATTGATGCTCCTCAAACTAGGATAACCAGCTTATATGTTAAGACTGTTTCCCAGATTGGAAACACAAATCTCTAAGAAAGTTATTAAGGAGAGCCATAGCATATGACAAGAGCATTATGGGTTTTGTAGTATTTCACTAATCTTTTTTGGGGAATTGTCCTGTAATAAGGTATTCTGTATCGAAGGAGGAAGTAGGAAGTCAGAGAGTCTGTGGCCTAACTCCACTCCTTACATCTAGGGCGTGTGGAAAGTCACTTAACCTTACTGAGTCTCACCTTTAATAATGGTGTAATAATAACTTTCCAGTAGAATGTTCCTTTCGGTGAGAGCTTCTTACTTCTCAAATCAAAGAAGAAAGGAAGGAAGGCAAGCAGGGAGGGAGGAAATGTGGGAAGAAAAAAAAAGGAGGGAAGAAAAAAAAAGAGAGAAATATTACTCTCTTTCTCCACTCAGTAGGACATATTGGACAAATCACACTTAAAAAATTTTGAGTGTCTCTGATCCAATCTAAGAGATATTTCAGGAAACACTAGAAACTGGCTGAAAATAATACAACCAATTACAATAACTAGAAAACCCACAATTCACATTGTTATATGAGCTGAAAATATCCCTTTAGGAGAGAAACAAGAGTTCTTTTCTGAGGTGTCACTGAAGACCCATTAAAAAAAAAATACACACACACATACATAAAACAGGAAGAACCACTGGTAAAAATCAAAACCTATAACTTTTTTTCCTAGATAAAATAATTTATACCAATTTTAAGCATATATATATATAATTTTTAACAGCTTGGAGAAACTAGTAGACAATTCTTTTTTGAAATTTCTTTAAAATTGGATGCTACCTTACAAATAAAACATCCTACCTTATTCAGATTAATAGTTGCTAATGAGAAAATCAAAGAAACTCTGAAAACAATATAGAAAACATTTACTGAAGTGTCTGATTTCTCAATGCATTTTTAAATTATCCATTCCCTTCAACTGATAAATACTTGCAGTTTACCAAGGGAAAGTAATATAGAATAATCTTAATGAATAGTAATATGACCCCCAAAACAAGATAAAGTGATTTCATCTGATCAAAAAAATTGGCATGATAATGTTACCATAACTGTTTCTTGCCAATAACTTCTTCAATTTTCAAAATGAATTAACTACAGAGCATGTGTAAACAGTGAATCCTCATAAGGGATGTGAAATAGGGATTAAAACAAGTTCCAACCAGGGCCCTTGGCTTGGGTTCTTTAGGTCCATGTGGCAAATAGATAATATACAAATTTTATAATGCTTGGTTATAACTTTCAATAAGAGTTTAACCCAAGAATTCCAAGTAGTCTTAACATTAGTATAAAAATGGTCTGTTCCTTAGTATGTCTATCTACATGTCTTTTTCTGTGACTACATATGTATTATAATAGACTGTGGACTGCTCTTTAGTCCTTCAAAGTCTTACACACACAGACTCATTCTGTCTCCATTCTCCAGGCCAAAGTTATTTTCCTAAAAAGATCTAATTTTGCCATTACCTCACGTGAAAATGTTCACTGATTTCCAGTTGCCTACTGCAGTGCTTCTCAACTATAGCTGCACATTACGGTCTCCAGGGGAGCTTTTTAACAATACCCTTTCCTGGGCTCCAGCCTCAGAGATTATATTTTAATTGGTCCACTCTTCTTATTAATGCAGGCACATGATAGTCACTCTGAAATGGTGTTGAAGCATCAATTTCTGTAACTTTACTCCCTTTATTTTCCTCTGTCATACATTCGTCTTATGTTCCAGCCACACAAATCTTTTTACCACCAATCTTCTGCCTTAATTTCCCCCCTTTGATACCAGTCCTATCTCAACCTTCAAGACTCAGCCAAACATTACTTCTGTTGTGTGTTCCCTGCATCTTCCAGATAGTGACTTGTTTCCTCCTAAGGATCCGCTTGTATTTTGTGCACATCTGGATCACAATAGTGGGTTATTCTGTATTGTTACTCTACTACTAGTCTGAGAGCCACTTTGAGATAGGACAATAGCGTTCCTCGGCTGGGAGTTGAATGACATAGTCTCTGGGTTTGATATCTCCATGGTTCTGTCTTTCTTTTGTTACATCGGGGCATATTTCTGTACACATGGCTTTATCACGTTCGATTCCCATGCTCCCTAACTTCATCTCTTTAAATTTTCCACCTTTCCTTCCTACTTTGTGAGCTCTCTCCTTGTACTGACTATAACATAGGAGAATATAAGTACATTATTTATTTATTAAGAACACATTTTATGCTCCCTGTTCTAAATTTTAAAATGGAATGGCGTATTAGTTCCCTCCTTAAGAAAAATTCCACAAACACAATTGTTTCTTATATTTAAGTAGCCCTAAATTGTTTTGTATTATAAACCTCAGTATACAAAATTTTCTCATCTCTGATTTCATTCAATAAATATTAATTGAGTGCCTGCTGTTAGCACAAGAAAACCTAGATGTCTAAATACTAGGATTTAATATTTCAGGTTAAGGTTTAAAAGATGAAAGAAAGCTTTTGGAAAAGAACATGACATCATCAAAGGGAAGATATCTAGCCTCTAAATCTTTTTCTCTACAAATTCCTGCCAACTAATGTCTCCATTGCTATGTAGTAGCCATAACCTTTATCTTAATTTTATAGGTCATGTTTTTCTGGTGGCTCTAAAATGAAATTAAATCATAAGAAGACAGGTTATATATCAGAAAATACTTGAAGGGTACTGAAATAGATTATTGAGTTAATAAAAATATTTCCCTTAAAAAGGTTTGAGAAGCCATTTGAGTCTGAAGCAATTATACCTCCAATGTCAGTTGTTACATAACAATTGTGTTTTTCTTAAAAAATATGTCACTTTTATATTGGGCAGTACTATTATTTTTCACATTTAACAAAATAATTTGTTACAACACAAACAATATGCAAATATGGTGGTCAATATGTTTTCTACAAAAACAATGCCTTTCAAATAGCCATACCAGGTCAACCTGTAACTTCTAAATTATCCATAGCTACAGTGATATATTTGACAATGAGAACTGTGTAGAGAGCTGATCCAGGCCTGCACTCCATTTCTCTGCCATTTAGTACCTGGATGAGCTTGAGCAAGTCATTAACCTCTCTGATTAAACCTGCCTTGCTAATTGTTTTGTGATTAATGGAAATGAAAATGAAAAAGTATACAGGTGTTCAGAAATAGTAACTGCTATTATTATGTTTTCATTAAGCCATAGTTCTGGTTATGATTTTATCAAATTAATCTGGTATATTCTATAGTGAAACCAAGGAATCTAGAAAATGAAGTTGCTTTATTGCTATCTGTATGTACATATGAATATTTAATATATTTGATTTGAAATTAGAGCTCAAAAGTCTTCAATTAATTTCTTCCTCTGAAAAATATATAGTCTTTTGAGTTTGAGGCCTGCTTTATCCAAAATCTAAAGAGCCTATCACCCTTTGATTATAATATTAAGAGTAATAGTACTGATTTTGACCTTTTTAAAAAAGTATTTCTTTAAAATATAGAGAGCTTGACTAAAACACAGCCCTTCCAAAAATCTATGCTATATACTACATGCTTAGATTATTTTTACTATGGTACTAATTCTTCAAAAAGGAACAATGGGCCTAGAAATCATGATAAAGTCATCAACTCCCCAAATAACTTTCTATCCTTAAGACTATGGTATAAAATTCCCAGGAGAGATCTTTATGTCTGCCTTGATCTTGCATTCCTTTGGTGAGATAGCTATTACATTTCTGGAGTTTTTTCTGTGAATACCTGAGCAATTTCTCTCATGTACACTTACCCTTTACCCACCAGATTTCAGGATAGAATATGAATCCTTTTAAGTATCTTTACAATCTCCAGAGCATTATGTATAAGCACTCAAAATTTTAAAAAAAAATTTTGTTTTTAAATTTAAAGATACCTCATTTTTATACTCAAGAATTCAACAACCATGTCTCTACTGATAAAGTTAAATGGACAGGCAGACAACCCAAGAAAGGGCATAACTATCTTTTCCTCAAAGTATGCCTTTTAAATACCCATTGGATAGGGGGAATTTTCACATCTCAAATTTTACAGGAAATACATAGCCAGAAAATCTCACAAGTTTGCCAAGTCCTAAATTGCTTATCCACACTAGACTAAATCATGTAATGATTTTAATGAAGAGAAAATTGCTTGATTTCTGTGGTTTCGCTGTATTTTCCTTACTCAATGTTTAGTGAAAAGACAGTCTCTGTCTCCATCTAGCATCCATTATCTACTTAATGTACCATTATTCCATACTCCCTGGTCCTTATCAAATCCAAAAATTGAATAAAAAGCAGTAAAATAAATGACTACTTACTTCACATTATGGAATCCAATCCAGCCTGGCTTGGTCTATATCCATAGTATGAATCAAGAATGTGAACTGGGCCAAGATAATTGCATTCAGGTTGGATCACATCCCCATATAAATTCAGGAAAAGTCCCTACAGACCATCAGTTACTTGGGGCCAATAAAACCTGTACCTCCAGAGTTAGGCGTGAAACAGGGTGGCTTAAAAATTTGAAAAAAAAAAAAGCCAAGAGTAGTTTTCTTTAATTATTTTAATAATTTATTTAATTAATTCCTTTAATAATTGTTAATTTTCTTTAATAATTCCTCCCTGTCATTAGAGAAGATTTGAGAATTTGGAGGGCATTGATGATAAGTTAAATAGCAGCATTTCATAGTAGCAGTGATTTAACATGTACATTACCTAAGTATCCTATAGCCAAAGCAAAGACAAATACAAAGGGATCTGCTCCTCTTCTTGGAGTTGATCACATTCCAAGGCATTGCTCCGGGCACTTGCCTGGAGGCTGCGCCTAGGCTTGTCCACAGCCCTGTGCAGCTGTGGAGTTTGGAAGAGTATTACAGGACTGCTGGATTAGTCCCAAAATGTCAACCTCATTTTCAGTTTACTGGCTCTTGTTGCTTTATGTCATGCTGACCTTACTGTTAAACACGTGTTTGTTTGCTTCTTTCCACTCACAGAGAGAAGGGGAAAGCATTACTTTTAGCTGGTTGAAAGCTTTAACTGACAAAAGACTTTCAGAGAAATGTGAATTAAGCAGCTAAGAAAGCTTACCCTGTCCATTGCTTTAAAGAAAATTAAATTATTAACTGCAGTGTGACATCAGTATCACGGTCAACATTTAGATATATTTGAGCAAAATATTTAAATGGTATTGTAAATAGTTGTTAAGGCAGGCATACACTGTAGCTTATTTTTATAATCTTTTGAAATTGCTCTTAATACATCAAATCCTAATATATCCAATTTAGCAAACATAACTTATTCTAAATGAAACCTACTTAAATGTTTTCCTCGTGTCAATTATATATAAAGTTTAACATCTCTTTTTCTATGAAATTTACTTACCTGTGAGAGGTTTTTGTTGTTGTTATGAATTATTTATTGAAAGGAGTGGTTTAAAACTTTTTGCCATTAGTCTTTTACTAACCCCCTCCCTCAGAAAAGCTTATATTTTAAAGTATCTCCCCACTAAACTGTATTCCTATTAAGAAATAGTTGCTTTGTTTTCTTCATGGTTTACTATTCAAAGACATATCAGGGTTGCTGAGTAGCATATCAATTATGTCCACACTGATTTGATGGTTTTTGTGCAGCTTTAACTTGGTAAATTAAAAATTGGTTTTTAAAATATATAGTAGCAAAATAATCAATGGACATCTATCATACTAAGGGCTTTAAAATTCATGAGAAACACCAAAAGTTTTACGTAGAGTTAATATAATCATACCATATTCTCGTCAAAACAGAGATAAGCGGCTCTGCTTGTTCTCCATAGGGTAAAAATAGTATCCAAAATTTACTTAAAATGGTTAAGTCCTATACTTAATATAACTGGGGGTAGAAAGAGATTTTCACATAGCAGTCTTTAGAACTCATCACTTTAACCAATAAAGTATCTTCTTATGACCTGAGTGTTATGTGCATTTTAACTTTTTCTGATACATGCATAACCAGAAGAAAAGTCAGGACAAAGAGTTTTAAAAAAAGCTTTTCATTGGAATTTGGAAAAAAAAAAAACAGAAAAAATATATAAAAGTTCTTCCTATTTTCTAAGGAGTAAATATAACTTACAAAAGTGAAATGGAGAACTTCTCTAAACAGTAGTTTAAATATTTTTCCCTTGATTAGTGAGCAAACAATAATGCTGATGATACAAAACACGGTGATTATCTACAGTGATAACAATGCTAAATGTTAGAGAAATAATCACACACTATCCAAGCATATAAAACATAAATTATGCTCACAGGCTTGTTTTTTGCTTTTTAAGAACGATGTCCATTTTCTAATTTGAGGCTACATAGTTTAGAAAAAAATCACTGATCTCTAAGTTTCTGTTTAGCTGTCAATCAATTAGGTGTCAACACTTAAAAAGCAGGGAGAGAAAGAGGAGAGGGGAGAATGAGAGGGAGAGAGAGACAAAAAGCGAAGGAGAGAGAAAAAGAGAGAAGGGAAGGAAGAATTAAAGAGGGAAGGAAGGAAGAAAGGAAAGAAGGAAGGAAGGGGGAAGGGAGGGAGGAAAAAGATTAGGACCAAATTATCCATTTCAATTCTGAAACTACAAACTTTTTATTAATAGTTTATATCAACATAAAGTAGCTGACTCTCAGTTATCTATGTTAACAGAAGGAAAAAAAGCCCTGAAAACAACAACAAAATATTGTGGGTTTTTTTGCAAAGTTGAAAAGTCTTACTTTAGGAGTCATTTTTTAAATTTATTTATCTTTTTTAGGAGTCATTTTATTCTTCAGCAACTAGTTACAAAGCATTATTGTGTGGTATGCCAGTCATTTAACCGGATTGTGAAGATAAGCAATGAATACATTAGACAGCAATCCTACATTCTCTGAGTTTACAGTTGGATGGGAACTAGATACAGGTAGATAGAGAGTTACAATATTGTATGTCGAATGTCATGGTAGAGGAAGTACAGGGAACCACTGGAACACCTAAGAGGGGCACCTAGCTTGAATTTAAGAGTGGACAAAGGCATCTTGGGAAAAGGTCTAAACTATGATCTAAAAGTGGTTTAATAATTAACTAAGCATGCAGAATCAGAAAATGCCAAAGGCAGAAAGAGAAGAGTATTCCAAACAGGAGGTAAGCATGCAGAATCAGAAAATGCCAAAGGCAGGAAGAGAAGAGTATTCCAAACAGGAGGTAACAGCATATGCACAGAACTGATGGTGAGAGAGAGTATGTCATGGGGGCTGATGATGAGGCTGAAGCAAACAAGGTCCAGGTCATTAGTGGTCTTGTACACCATGTTAAATTGTGTAGTCTTGATTCTTGTTTAATCAGGAGAGCAGCATAATTCAGATTGGTGTATAATAAAACTCACTCTCACTGCAATATGGAGAAAAGAGCTGGAGATGGATAATCCTGGAGGCAGAGAGAACATTTTTTAGGAAGTTGCAGTATTCTGGCAGAAAATGATGGTCATAAACATGAAGAGTTGGAGGGGATCATCACCTCCTCCCTAGTTTTCCAGAGGTTTAAAAAAAACATAACTTAGAAATATTGACAGAATTTATGGAAATAGGTGAAATGTGCCATATCAATTGTCAAACACAAGGTCAGATGCCTATTTATTCTGCTGCTGTGTTGAAATTTCAAAATTTTCATCAATAAAGACAATAAAAACTAAGAAACTTAGTTTACCAAGTTCTAGAATCCTATCTACTCAAACAATCTCTACCCCTCCACCAATATTCCCACCTTTGCAAGTCTATTAAATCTCAATATCCTGGTTTTTGCACAAAGGTAAGACTAGAACAGCTTAAGAATCAGCAGATGGGAAAGAAAGGGAAACTGTGCTGTACTAAACTAAGAAAAAATTAATACATCCTTTGTATAGATCCTTCTTCAGATGCCATTATCCAGTATAGTTACAAAATAATACACACAAAAAATGCTTAGTTCTTTGTAAGGAGTCTTGACTTCCTGATGATATCTTCTGCACAAAGACTTTTTCATGACTTCACAGAGTGTGGGGAGTTGAAGAAGGAAGGCTGGTGAGTGATAGAATGGGGAACAAACTTGGCACATGAAAATAATATATCTACAGCTTTCAGTTTCGAAGAGCCTTTTTTTGAATTACCTCATTCAGTTTCCATCAAGGGCTGTTCTTCCTTTTCATTTACACTAATCAATGACAGATAGGAAGAGAAAGATGCTAATGTGCAGGCAGTGGCAGTGGGAAGGGGTCTTCTTTCTCCTGGTCCTCACTGGTCTTGCCAGTCCCTTGCCATGCCTGGTCATAAGAACCCACTGCTATCACCTCATGTTTAAGTCGCTGGCTCATAAACGCATCTGTTCTCTCTTCTCCAGTATTACAGGGTGCTGGGACTTCTCTGACTTTGTATCTTCCATTCCTTGCTGGCTCAGCCTATCCTTCTTAGGCCCAGCTGCTTTCCCAATCTGGCTTCTGTGTGTGGTCACCTTGCCCCTTCAGGAGAGCCAGGGCTCACCACCTGCCTTCTAAGCCACCGTCCAGCTGGCACCATGCTGAATCCAAGCTTCTCTGAGATGCTTGTAGACTTTACAGCATCACAAAAGCCACAGTCTTCTTGGACGTCCCCTTACTTGTTTGGATGTTCTGCTGCCCATCCCACTTCCTTCAAAACTGGGACACTGTCATCTGATTTTCCTACCCTTCCTCTTCCTTCTTCTGAATCACAGAAGCCTCTCCCTTCCTCTTCCTGTCTGTTGGAGTCTTCCCCTGGGTCTTTGCGTTTCCTTCATCTATTCCTAGGAACTCTTTCTGAGTCCACCTCTTGAGGAGATCTTTGAGGTTTAGAAGACCATTTTTTTTTCATCTTGAGAAAGTCCCATTCCCCAGACTTGTGTTGCTCTAGATTTCAAAGACCAATTGTGGAATCACAAGCTAAACATCAACTTCCTTTAAGCCTTTCTGCTGTAACAATTCGAATTCTTCTTGGAGCAACATGGCTGCTTCTAACTGACTAGGAAAAGGGTCAGGTGTCAAAAAGAAAAACACAAAGATGAATCTTTTTCAATAACTATATTCTTTGGATGAGCTTTGGGAATTCACATGAAGTTTTCTGTCAAGAGGATGAGACTCTCCCTCCCCCTGTGTATGTCTAACAGCTCTGGTACTTGCTGGTGACAAAGACATAGCTATAAAATTTATGGGATAATGGACTTGTAACAACATCACCACATACTTATTTTCAATCTAATGCTTTGTACTTCACCTGAAATATTTAGTAGACTTATTTGCACATAGTAGATTTTTACATTTTGTTATATTGAAATTGATGAAAT
Organism: Physeter macrocephalus; assembly: GCF_002837175.3. Classification (NCBI taxonomy): domain Eukaryota; kingdom Metazoa; phylum Chordata; class Mammalia; order Artiodactyla; family Physeteridae; genus Physeter; species Physeter macrocephalus. The sequence goes on from NC_041229.1 coordinate 32,552,897, forward strand.
ATTCAGTTATCCTCTTTACTCCTTGATAGTAAAACTTGTGTAATATTTGGCAAGAGATGCAGAGAATCATCGTTTTCCTCTCTCAAGACCCACCCCCCTTTTGGTTCCCATTGCTTCTATCCTATTTTCAGTACATAGTAGGGTCTTAAGTTAATACAGTAGACTTACACCTTTAAAGATATTTAGCCCCTGTATACAACTTGAGTCCAGTTTCACACACCTAGCTCCTCATTTTTAAGTGGAGAAGACAATGTTTGAAATTTATCTGAGGTTTTTGCAGAGAGGGTGAGACTCTTCTTCTTTGTATGCCTGGCACTGGTTCCCTGGTGGTGGTTAGGTGACAAATGCAAAGCCATAAAAATTAGGTGAAGTGGGCACCTAACAATAGCGTTACATACTTATTTTCAGTCTAATGTTCAAAATTCCATCTTTGTTTTTAAACTAAAAGTGGACTTCAGAGAAAATATTTCGTGATTCACATGAAAAAACTGAGTCAGTCTGCTCCATTTGACAGGTGTCTGACATTAAATTGGCTGGTAGTTTGAAGTGAATCATCTTCAAATAATATGTTCTCTTAAAAACAATTTACCACTAATTCTTATTATTCTTGTTACTACTCTGTGTGATAACAAAAAATAAACATTTCTATATATGTCTTTATTAATGAATTAGAGCACCCAAAACCTCAATACAATTATATACAAGGTGCATAAGAATCATCAGTACATTCTTCTTTACCAGTCACTTTAAATTTGTAATCAACGTTTCAGCTTGTACAATAATGTACGTGGCATATGGTGAGATCATATAGATAGTGTCCGTGACTGTGTGTACATTTTAATGAAGCAAGGACTGATTCTCAGACAATTAAATTCAATCCAACTAATTGTTTGTGAAGACAAAATACACTCAACTGTTTTCTAATAAGATTCAAAAATGCAGTGTTTTGGTTACTCACACAATGGTAAAGTAAAAGGTTTGATATTTATTATACAAATATTATCTATTTTCATATGAAATTTAATGCACTTAACATAAAAGTGAAAAAGAATGTAATCTGATAAAGTATTTCAGACAATTACTGTGCATTTGGCTTCATTACTATGAATATCATTTAATATAGCACTGGAAATATGCAAATATTCTCCTTTGGTAAATAAGTGCCTAGAGTATATAAGGAACTGTACTAAGCCTTTTGCAACACAAAGAGTAGAACAGATTTCTTGCTTTTAAGTTCCTGAAGTTAAGATGCCAGATGTTGTTTGAAAAGTCATCATACTTCTTTCTTATTCAGTCACCTACATTTGGAGTAGACTTGGAGAAACAAAATAGTTTTATTGAATTATTTCCTATAACATAAAAAAAGATTTCATTTATTCTCTTTTAACACTGTATTTTCAGTTTTAAAATTAAACATATCCCCGTATTCAGATTTACAAACTTAAATGATGTTGAGAAACTTCATATTTGCCTATAAAACCATATGCTATATTTTTATAAATATATGATTTTTGTAGTTGATGAAGTTTTTCTAACTTACATTTAAGTTAACTAATGAATAAAGAGAAAACATAGTAAATGGCCATGAGTGTAAATGCATGTGGCACTCTATTCTCTGGTGTCAGTCACTATAACAAGCTAAAGACTATGTATATCACTCAACCTACTTTTTAAAAGCAACATTTTATTTAAATGGTAGAATATTATATTACCTGATCAGATGAGGTCAAATTTCATCTTATAAATGATCTATTTCAAACAAATAGAATACTTTATAAAATGTAGAGATCTGTCATCAGTTATTTGTGAGCAGTTTAGAATTCATAAGTTTAAACAACTATGAGAAAGCAAACTTTTTATTCTGAATTAAATCAACTGCCCATAATTATGCTGTGATATGAGAAGTAGTTTACCATGGTATTGAAGAGCACATGTTCCAGAGCCATACACTCTCAGTCTGATTCCAGGCTGCACCATTTGCCAACTACTTCATGTCTCTGCTTCAGTTTCCTTATTGTACAATGGGCACAGTATTGTATCTCTCTCATAGGAGGTTATGAGGATTAAATGAGTTAGCATAAATAAAGTCCTTGGAGTAGTGCCTGGCATGGTATGCACTATCTAGGTGTTTTGTCCAACTTAAATGGCTTTTTCTTTAATAGACAGATGATTAAGGGTACAGAGGACATTTAGATTTTTATCTAACATAAACTCCTCAACAACAGTAATTTTTAATTTTTTAGGTCATGTGAAATTCAGTAGTGTGGTACTCATCAAAGTAAATTTTTTCAGCAAATGAGATTAAGGATGGACTCTTACAAGTGAAATGTGATCAGATGTAAATCAATAAAATTATCAGTCTAAGTAGCCACAGTTCTTCAATTCTCATACCTGAGACAGTTTCCCATATGAGGCAGATTGGAATAATCAAATCTATATTATTTTTGTAGAACCAGACTAACAGCTTCTTTTTCTCTCCCCAATAAATAATTTTCCCCAATATGTAGGAAAAGAAAGAACTTCTGAATTTCTTACATATGCTTACTAAAACAATAATATTGGAAAATCTATTCATAAAATAGCTGTTTAGCTTTAACTTAAAATCTAAAATTTTATTCTTTTGGCATTAAAGGACTTCAATATTGCTTACATCTCAAAAATTACTATGGAACAAAAAAGTAAGGTCCTTATTTTGTGTAGTCCTTGTTCTGTCACATGAAGAACATCCTGAAAATTTTAAATATTCCATTTTTTTCCGAATAACACTTGAGTCAGATTTGTGAATGAAATATGTTTAAAACGGGAATAAAATAAAATCCAACATTAACCATTTTTTACCATTGTATGTAGTAAGGTCGGTAGTGTATTTCGTGACCTGCCTAGTGTATTTTATTTTTTTTCCTATGGCAGAAGCCAGCTATCATTTATTTTCGTTGATTTTTCACATTTTAAGATCATAAAACCAGGATGCATCTTATAATTCATGCTATCTTACAATGCCATTGGCCAAGTTGAAGTCATACACAGTTGTGTGAAAATCTTCCCTTGACACCTCCTCATAAAGTCAGAAAACATCCCTAGCATCCATGAAATATGGTACGAGTATATATTCATTCTTCATTCATAGAATCCCACTGCTTCTACTTCTTTTAATCTGTGTTGATATCAGTTCCTATTTATTTAGACCAGTAATCAGTATGCATTCAATAAAAGCAGTTTTTTTAGCTGCTACTTATTTGAGTAGCTACTATGCACCAGGTCTTGCACTAGGGAGGAGCTTTACATATATTATCTCTAGCTCTTACTGTAATCTTTGCAAGCTAAATATTATGAGTTCCGTTTTACAGAAGAGAAAATAGAGGTTCAGAGTAGTTCAGTAAATTTGAAAAACAATTTCTTGCACTATTGCTCTTCCAAAAAGAAAAGGAGATTCTGTCACATTTTTCCAAATTAAATTAATTTTCCTGGCTTACATAGTAAATCTTTTGATTTAATTTGAGAAATTTGAGTTTTTATTTGAGAAATGAAGAAACTTTAAAAATCCTTATTAATAGATGTGCTGCTGTCTGTTTAAGCCTCATGAATGTGAATTGGCTTTGGCATTCTTAACAGAACTATAAAAAGCTCCTGGGGGGAAAACGTCAATTTTTCTGGGGAAACCAAAATAAAAATAGCACTAATTTCCCAACATTATAGCCCCTGCTAAGGAATTCATTAAATATCATAAGAAACTCCACTCCTCCCCTACTAAATTTACGACTAAAGATTTGAATCAGATTTAGTTACTGAAAAAAAATGTATGTATGTGTGTGTGTGTGTGTGTGTGTGTGTATATATATATATAGAGAGAGAGAGAGAGAGAGAGAGAGAGAGATTTTTGTTCAAGCAATTCACTGACATGGTCTGTGCAGTTCTAAAAACAGGTCTTTTTATTGACAGAAAATTACTTTGGATTAAACAGTTAACTGATAGCTTCTAGGTCTATAAAAATTACCAGAATACAGTGCCTTTATATATATATATATATATATATATATATATATATATATATATATATATATCTTAAAGAAA